>NC_058412.1:42969951-43083276 GCF_002201575.2 Neomonachus schauinslandi | reverse complement strand
ATACAATGGAATATTATGCAGCCATCAAAAGGAATGAGATCTTGCCACTTGCAACGACGTGGATGGAACTGGAGGGTATTATGTTGAGTGAAATAAGTCAAACAGAGAAAGACATGTATCATATGATCTCACTGATATGAGGAATTCTTAATCGCAGGAAACAAACTGAGGGTTGCTGGAGTGGGGGGTGGCGTGGGAGGGATGGGGTGACTGGGTGATAGACACTGAGGAGGGTATGTGCTCTGGTAAGCGCTGTGAATTGTGCAAGACTGTTGAATTTCAGATCTGTACCTCTGAAACAAATAATGCAATATATGTTAAGGAAAAAAAAAAAAGAAGAAGGTAGCGGGAGGGAAGAATGAAGCGGGGGAAATCGGAGGGGTAGACGAACCATGAGAGATGATGGACTCTGAAAAACAAACAGGGTTCTGGGGGGGGGGGGGGGGGGATGGGTTAGCCTGGTGGTGGGTATTGAGGAGGGCACATTCTGCATGGAGCACTGGGTGTTATGCACAAACAATGAATCATGGAACACTTCATCTAAAACTCATGATGTAATGTATCGGGATTAACATAAGAATAAAAATTAAAAAAAAAATTAAAAAAAAAAAAAATGACTGGCTTCCTGTTTTTTTCAGAAAAGTCATTCCATGTGGACAGTAATTAATTCAGTATTAAGTTACTATTAGCCATTCTTCTTCCCTGAACTACTGGTGAGTTAAAATGCACCTTCACATTTTGGTTTCAGCTTGAACCTCTGAGTTCATACCAGGTTGTCAGCACTTTAATACTTCAGGTCCACTGAATCTTGTTACTTTTTCTATCCTTCCTCATATAAAACTTTTGATTTTTTTCCCTCATCCTTTCTGGCCATTCCACTCTGAATCCGTCCCAGTTAATATCACTTGAAAAAAAAGTGTTATCAAGAACTGACTATAATTCCGTAGGTATGAGACGAACAGTGATGTGTGGATTTGACTGACATTTCTTGAATCTAAATTCCTTTATTCACCATGTGTTAGAACTCTTTTAGAAAATCACATTTGCCACATTTTTATTTTCCCTTTCTGTACATTTGGTCTGTATCTCTAAGTTTTTCCCATGGGAGCCAGCTCATATTTCAAAGTTCACCAATAAGTTACATGTCTTACAGCTAGAGACTATCTGTGCCTTATTGAGACATTTTAACATTTTGGTAGATAAATGGCAAGACAAGCTTTGAATGAATGTCATGTTAAAATTATGATATATTCTATAATGCAAAGTTGTGGCTAGTCTGCATTTGTTCATGTTGAGGTAGATCAGGACCATTTTTTGAGTCAAAACTTGGCTCTGAGAATTGGCAAAGAAGATGTCAAAGATGATTCCCAGGGTTTTTTGCTAATTCAGTGGGTGGGTGATAGTGATGGTTGGATTCAGTGTAATGTAACTGTATATTGTGAGATGTTTGGGTTGAGATATTTAATTCTGAAGTTCAGGAGAAATGTGAACTAGATTTATAAACTTGAAAGTTCTCAGTAGATAAGATATATATTAATTTCCTATTGTTGCTGTAACAGATCACCACCAACTTAATGGATTAAAACAATGTGAATTTATTATCTTATAGTTCTGGAGGTCAGAAGTTGGAGATCAGTTTCACTGGGCTAACATTAAGGTATTGGCAGGCCTGCATCCTTTCCGGAGGCTCTAGAGGAGAATCAGTTTCCTTCCATTTTCCAGCTTCTAGAGGCTGCCCACATTTCTCAGCTTGTGGCCCCTTTCGTCATCTGCAAAGTCTCTGATTCTGTCCTTACATTTTTCCTCTGACTCTCCTGCCTCCCATGAGGCTCTTGTAATTACACTGGGTCTGCTCAGAGAATGCAGGATAATCTCCCCATTTCAAGATCTTTAACTCAGGCATACCTGGAAAGTCCTTTTGGTCTTTAACGTATGAAGAGGTTCCCGAGATTAGGATGTGGCCATCTTTGGGAGGCCATTATTCAGTCTACCATAGCAGGGAATTGAAACTATGGAACTACAATATTGTACAAGGAGTATGTGTAGACTAATAAGAAAATACAAAGACAATTACTTGAGTAACAATGGTCTTTAAAGAACAACAGAAGAGAGCCTTAATTAGAGGATCATAAGATAGAAGGTTAGAGGAAGGTTGGAGGGAAACATGAGACAGGGCATAACTATAAACAAGACCAAAGGAGGAGAGGTTTTTGAGAAAGAAAATGTAGTCAAGAGTGCTGATTCTTTAAAGATGTCAAAGAAGAGTAGCTATTGTTTGACTTACTTGTCTATTAAAAGTTTCCTGAGAGTTCATGAGAAAAAAAAAAAAAAGAATTTTTATGTTCAGAACTCTGCTATAGAAGGCAAAATTATAGTGTATTTTCAAAGAATTCCTTGAAAAAATTAAAAATTTAGAAAGCTCTGACATTTACACACTTACAACTTAGCAACCTGAACATCTGAACTATTCAGCACTGCTTATCCCCTCGGGCAGCATGTTGTAACAGAAAGACTTCCATATCACAGGTACTCTTGTTTAAATTGCATCTCTATCACAAACGGCTGTGTGTCCTGGGCAACAAACTTAACCTTTCTAAACACTCAGTTTTCTTTCCTGTAAATTGGGATAATAATATTTAATTTGCAGAGTAATTGTTAGTATTCAAATAAGAACAATATACCTGGCACACAGTAACACTTCAATAAATGATACTATTATTACCATTTTGGAAGTACTTTCTAAATATATATATATAAAGCACCATAAATAGCAACTATTATAATGCCTCAAGTTATTCTGGATTTCAAACCAGAAGTGAGGCCAGCCAAAATATGTGCATGCCCTAAAAGACTTTAATTCAGGCCAATACTTTGTCTCCCAATTAATACACACTCCCTGTGGGAAGAACATCAAATGGGATGGCATTTTTGTTTTCTCTCATCACCAATGACATCAGCCGTTGTCAGGATTCTGGAAGATAAAGTTTCAGAGTTGCTCTGCCTGATGTTTAAGTCCCTGATCTGCACCTATCCATCATCCACTGAAACAGATCAGTCTGGGAATCCATCTTTGCTGCTTAATTCTTCACTGCTTCCCTCAGTGAATGATATTCTGGCCATAGTGGGGGAATTCCTGAATATAGTGGGTTTTTTCATGCTTCTAGATTTTTCTTTCCCCAATCAGGACACTTATCCCATTTGCCTACCATTGAGATTCCATTTGGCCTTCATAGATGAACTCAAATGCTCTTCCTCCATGAAGGCTTTCCATGGCCCCTATGCAGAACTGATTATTCCTTCCTAAGTACTTAGCACAACACCCAGCTGCACCTCTGTTTAGCATCAGCCTCTTTTGGCCTTGGATTTAAGCTGATGGTTTCTCTGTATTATTTATCTCCACAATATTTAGGATTTCTCTCTGATTACAAACTAGCTTTTTCAACAGAGCATCTTTCCTCAAGCCTAGCAGAGTGATAACTATATGGTAGGAACTCAGTAGTGGCCCATTTCCCAAATAATTGTTGTCCAGCAAATACTTGTTAAAGTAGTAACTCTTCCTATTAATGAAGAGAATTGATAGGAGGGCAATAAGAGGCAAGAACTGCTCCTGTTCAGCTTTAGAACAAGGAAGCTTAGTAACCTAGATGGATAATTCATCAGGATGATAATCAGAATGGTCTCTATACACAGATGCATTTTGCAAAAGGCAGAAATAGATCTGTCGTTTCACTCTGTTTTCTCCAAGACTCCAGTGGCATTGAAGAAAGCAGGTGAAACTAATTTAATGTTCTATTTAAATCTTTCAGGTATTTTTATTTGCCCAAAGCAAAATATCTCACTCAATAAGGACATGTCAGGCCCTCAAATGGATGATAGCCAGGTGAAAAGTTTGCCTGAATAGATAATGAGGCTTAAAGTTCTGAGTTTGTTGCCACAGATTAGCACTGGATTCAAAGGATTGGGAGGGAGAAAGGACTGGGTTTGGAATCAGTAATAACATTCAGTTCTCCCCTTGCCCTGACACCTCTGGATCACAGAGCTCCTTGCAAATGAGTTCTCTCATTACAGATTTTTTTTTTTTTTTTTTTTTTGCATCTGAATGAGATGAAGCTAAAGTCTGGTCAAAAGCAGAATCTCACAGAGGCTGATTCCAGAACATGCACAGCACACATTTTTGACTAGAGACCTGATAGATTTGCAAGTGAAATGTTCTTTGGCCTTATTCAAGAAATGATTTTCATGAGATATTGTGCTCACTTATGTAGGAAACAGAAACTTTTCAGTTCAGCAAAATGCTTTGGATTGTCAGATTCACATGACCCAAAGGCATTTGCTCACAGGAAGTAGGGGAAACATAGGTGATTATTTAGTTTTCATGTACACAGAGATTAACAAATCTAATGGCCTAATAACAATTTGCTCCTGAGCACGTCTTGTCCAATGCCAGTGCTAGAGGTAAAGTACTGCAGGAAAAGAGGCAAGATCAGAATCTGTGGTAAATATGGTATAATGCAGAATAATTCTTTAATTATGTTATAAAATTTAGAAAAAAAACTAAAGTGCTAACAGACTCATTCTTATTGGGTGCTGCCATGATAGATAGAGCTCATTTGATGAATTTAAAAGCAGAGATCCAGTTAGAAAGTAGAACAGAAAGGGGAAAGGGAAGATTCTGTTGGTTTCCTGTAGAAATGAGACCAAAGTCCTCAGATTGGCATCATAATCTCACTCCAGCTACCTTGGCAAGTTTATCTATAACTTCTTGCCTTCATGACATTTATTATCCAGTCAAAATAGGTCATTCACCTCTGTGCCTTTCACACATGCTTACATCTCCTTAGGCCTCAAGTACTGTCCTTGCAGAATCCCTAGAAGTTTCCGAATAGGTCTTAAATCTCTCAGTTGGCCATCGTGGTAGAGGTGAGCAAGAAATACTTGGAACTATGGAAATAAATGTACATAGAACGGTTTGAACTAAAGATGTGGATTTTTGTGTCATCAATATAAGAGTCAGAGTAGAAGCAACGCATGCATAGTTCAATCAAGAAGAGAATACAGTAAGTGGAGAAAAAGCTATCAGAACTATCCATATGTCTTTCAGCAGAAAGGAAAATTAAGGCAGGGAAAGAGTAGTCAGAAAGAAATTAAGCACAGGGAGAAAGTGGGTGATCATATGTGTTAAGTATAATAGAAAAATCAAGGAACATCAAGACTGAGGAAATTCCTGCTGGACTGGAATAATTGGAAGTTAAATTTTGTATCAGAGGCTTGTTACCATGGTGGAGATAGGATCAGATTCACATAAAGTGAGGAGAGAATGAGAAGGAAGCAGTAGAGGCAGCTGAGTAGAGAGAACTCTTGAGAATTTTAGTGTTTGCAAAAAGGAAACAGATGGGACAATAGCTTGAAGGCTGATCTGGGATTCATACCACTCCTTTGGCAAAATTTCTCAGTAACATATTCATCATAAACGATTTTCCTTTCCATAAGGAACCATTTAATGGTAGCAGCAGAGCTTCTTTAAAGCAGTACCCTACTGGTCTTTGCTCTTTGAAATAAAACATCAAATTAGGTTTGGAGGGAACTTTGATCTTCCTAAGACTTAAAGTTGTCAAATTATTTTGATTGGTCTTTAATCTCCTTTAAGTCTTTGATTTCTATTATTTGTTATAAATGAAATGCATTAGTTGTCTGCTTTCCCCTTTCCATCATTTGCCCCACATCCCATCCTCAACCCTAGTCTTCCAATCCCTTCCTCCCAGTCTCCATTGAATCAATGGTGCAGGACAGAAAGCCAGCCAGCCAAACTTCCTTCTCTCTTTGCACTTCTCCCCACTTGTCATCTTTTAACTAGTCTTTCACAAGGATCCTCTGAAAGCCCCTCTGTGCCCCAAACATGGACCCCGTTATTTCTGCTTTTGCATCTCCTCAGGCAAAAGTGGAGGGTGCCTCTCAGACTCTCTTAATAGATTGTCTCTTCATCCATGAACCAAATCCAAATTTGCTTTGGTGCCAGAAAAATTGAACACTCTATTTGAACAAAGGGTATCAATGCTATATGTACTGTAAACAAGTCTGTTAGAATGTGGGTTCGAGGAGGAGGATGAATTTCAAAAGCCTGATGACTTTAACACCAAATTAGGGGAAGTTTTCTGATCCAAAAATTGGTTACCATTTATTGTCCAAGTATCTGATGCAGGCACTCATGGCTCCCAAGAATTCCTAAGCTGGGTTAATGGGGTCATGTTATGAATCCCACACTACAAAATGACTTGAGTCCAGTGAAATCTCATTAAGGTTAAGAGTATTTCAGGGGATCCTTAATATTTTGATTTTTGTTTTCTGAAATTGATTTTATCTTATAATTTCAGTTCATCTAAATTTTGCATTCTCTGCATGTGATGTTTGACTGTACCATTGACTGTTATGGGAATTCAGCGTTGTACGTCCCTCTCTACACTGTGGTGCATTTAAATTGTGGAATTCTTATACTAAAAATGTAGAATAAAGACTATTTTGAAGATTTAAAAAAAAGGTTTTCCTTTCAAAGCATTCTTAAAGGCTATGTGTGCCTTATACATTGTTGTATCCTGGAGAAAGATCTAAATTCTGCACAAATAACTAAATCTTCGTGGCTTCTATATTTGTTGTTTGAAAATCAGGATACAATTACTGCTTGTTAAATGTATATTGTAAAAATTCCCAGGAATATAAAATCATATTTTAAACTTCAAAACCTATATAAAATATATTACCATCATAATTAGCTATGTGATTTCTTTAGAAATCTAATACAAAAGATTTCAAAAAAGATTTCAAAAATTTTAGTAGCAAAAATTTTATGAGTAACAATTTGAAGTTAAATTAAGAAAATGGCCATTTATGAAATACCAACACCATATGCCTAGCAGAGAAATATATATTTAAACAAGTTATCTTACTTCATCTTCTATAAGAAGGTAAGTATGAGTTAAATATAGTTTTGCTCATATATTTTATAGATGGAGAGAAAGCCATTGAGATATTAACTAGTACTCTCAAATTCACTTAACAGGTTAGAGAGAAGGATTCAAAGCGATGTTATAAAGTTAATATCTATGTTTCATAATCAAATCTTAACATTTGTTTCCTAAAATTTTCTTACATGTACAAACAAGAAATCTAGCAAAATAGCTGCTCGATTTGACTGGACATGTAGTTAAAATAAATACCTGTATAATTACGAACTGAGTTCAAAATTGAGGAAGAAATCCAACAAATTAAAAGGTTCCCAGGGGTTTTCTGGGAATGAGTCTCTTTAGGTTTCCTGTTTGTTGCTTGCAGAAATGAGCATCGGAAGATCTAAATGAAATGTATTAACACCAATCTCACTGTAAACTTATTTTAATGTTCCAGTCTTCCTTCTTTCTCCCTAAGGTGGGTGTGATGAGGGCTGGCATATGCTAATCAACCAATTGGGTCCTATTCCCTAATTAAATACTCTCAGGTATATAGAGAGATGCTTAATTAGTAAGCATTTATTCTTGTATTTGAAAGTACCATGTGAAAAAAATGCATCACTATTCTCACTACAATAATCAAATTCTACTTTTACTGGGGACAGAAAAGATAGAAGGCAAGGATAGAAAGATAATGAGGATGAATGGAAAGGAAAACAATTTATTCCAATTTAAGACCTATTATTTCCTCTAAGGCAGAAGAGGTGGTGCAAGGTAATGGTTAAGACATAGGTTTGAATGTGTAGGCTCTGCAACTTACCAGCAATGTGTTTTGTTTTGTTTTTTAATTTTGTGCTTGCCTTTTTAATAATTTTTTTTGTTAGTCACCACACATTACATCATCAGTTTTTGATGTAGTGTTCCATGATTCATTGTTGGCGTATAACACCCCATGCTCCATGCAATACGTGCCCTCGTTAATACCCATCACGAGGCTCACCCATCCCCCCCCAACCCCTCCCCTCTAAAACCCTCAATTTGATTCCCAGAGTCAATGTGTTTTTGACAGAATACTTAACTGTTTTGTGCCTTAATTTCCTCACCCATAAAGTAGGATTTTGTGATTCTTAAATGTAAAAGAGTTATAACCCCTAGCATATAGAAAACCCTAGATATATTATCTATTATTAATATTTTATTTTCAGAATTATTCTGAAGGTCTCAGTTTTAAGTTTTTTTTTTTTCATAAATAGCCAAAGCATACACCGGCATCCAGAAAAAATAGATTTTTAACTCTATTTAATACCAAAATAAGGCTCTTTGAGACAAGTATAAATTTAAGGAAATAATATTGGAACTTCTTCCAAGTAGAAGAGTTCTTCTGTTGCAATCCATTCACTCATTTATTCATATTTATTTAACATTTATTGTCTATTACATGCCTGTGCCCTGTATATATGACAGCCGTCAATCGCTTCTCTCCCTGTATGTGCTTCACTCCTCACATCAAGAGCTGGAGTCTACTTTCCCTCTTTTTGAATCTGACTGAACTTGCTTTCACAAATAAAATGTAGAAGATATGTTGTGCCAGTTTCTCTTAGCTTTTAAAGCAACTGCCACCTTCTGCTTCCTCTCTTTTGGGAGCCAGCTTCCACGTATGATGTTCAGCTAAGCTGAAACTCAGTGTACTCTGAGAAAGCCTAAGCCAAACATGTAGAGAAGCTATAGGAAGAAGAGAGAGATGCTCATCCAGTCCCTAGCGGTTCTAACCATCCCGGACGTGTGAAAGAAGAAGCAATCCTACATTGCTAACCCTTCAGGTGCCTAAAACTGCCCAGCTAAGTCCAGCCCAGATTGCAGATTTGTGAGGAATCATAAATTGTTTTAAGCTACTTAAGTTTAAGGGTGGTTTGTTAAACAACAGTGGGTAACTGAAACAGTGCTATTAACTCAGTAGCAGTAGCACATGAGTAGTATCTCTAGTTATGAAGTTCTCAGCCTTCATAACTAGTGATACAGATAAGAAATAGCTAAGAGGTGAGATGAGATGGAAAACAGGAAAATAGAAGGGTCTGATATTTCATGTATGTTTCTCATGAAGGCAGATAAAGACACTCAAATTTGTCAATATATCCAGAGATTAATAGTCTTCATAAATCAGAATGCCAACTTAATAATATGTTATACCAAGTGAACTGGAATATTCTAGTCAGCACATTCATCGTCTGTTCTACCAAGCTACATGAATGGCCAGTTTATGATCAAAACTTTGCATGGTGAGCATGAAACCCAATAGAAGGAGATAGCCCTATGCTCTTCAGGGCAAAATCACAAAACCAGGATAATCTGAGGCTCCTAAGTAGAATAAGCCTGATAAGGAGGGGAGGATATGTGTATCAACTTCTACGAAAACCCTGTTTCTGGAGAGTGCCGGGCATGCATTAAGAAAATCAAGCCATCTGATCTCTTTCTCAAGGCTTCATGCTGTCCACTACCTTTAGTTAACAGGCTTTTTCCAGATAGGGTGTTCAACACCTAACTATGATTGGGTTAGCTTTTCCCATTTGCTATGACTACATTAGAATGATTGATACAAATATGTTCTCTTGAAACAAAACCAAGAACACTAAGATGGCTCTGGATGCTCCTAAAATTCCCCTGTTTGATTTCTGGCTAGTCCTTAGGGTGATATTTCCACATTTTGTTAAGCACATTTACACCCTAATTTTACTACCATTTACCATGTTATCTTGGATGCATGTTTTATGATAGAAGCTTTTATGCATTTTCCCAGGCTTCTTTATTGTTATTTGCTGTAAGATTGCCTGAAATGTGGCTTTCCAGCTTGGATACTGAACTACCCTAGTAATCCATGTATTTCTCGGGCCTCTTCACTTTTTTCCCATGGATGACTTCACTTTTTCTTAGACATATTTATGACTCAAGGTTCTATTTGCAATGTTTTGTCACTTTTCTTTTCATACATGCATCTTCTGAAATTGGACCCCTCACAGTAACATCTGTGTTAACAACTTTTGTGTAGAAGGCTTTGAGGTCTGTCCATCCTTTATCTCTCCCCCAATTCCAGCCTGGCTAGGTAACTTTATTGGAGATTTTACCTGCATCTTAAAAATCAACATGCCAAATATGAAATTCCCCACAGTTCCTCAAAGATCCCCACAAAGCTTTCCTTTGATTTCTTTATTTTCCATGTAATAGAATAGCTTTTTTTTGTGACCTACCTATTAACATGCAAGTCATAATCCAGGTCCAGAATTCATCTCAGCATTGTTCAAATCTCTCTCTTCCATTTTCACCACCAGAACCCCAGTTAGGGATCATGTACCTCTCTCCTAGGACTCCTGCAACAGATATTTAACTTTTCTCTCTGCCTCCTGCTTTTTCAAACTCCAAATGAGTCCATGAAAACTGCCAGACAACTCTTCTTAGCCACTCTCCAATTATTCACTGCTTAAAATCCACCAGGGCTCTTCTTGGTTTACCAAGTGAAACCTACATTTTCAATTTGACTTTCCAGGCCTTCCATAAACATTTAATCTCATTACTCCATATGTGTACCCTGTATTCTGAGCAAATTGGAATCTGGTGGTGTTATTAGCTACATCACATATTTTTTTTTCAGTTCTGTTTTTGCTCTTCTCTCCACGTATAAAGTTCCCTGCCTCCATCTTCCTACCTAAAAAAAAGTAATATATACCTTTGAGGCACACTGCAAATACAGGCTCTTTCATAAAAATGTTCATAATCCTTCCTACTCTCTCCTTTTTGAATATTTATAGTAATTTGTCTCTATCTCTTATAATATTACTTGCAACTTCAGTCATTTATGTACCAGATTATCCAATCTTTTCCACCAGACTCTAGGGTCCTTGAACAAAGTAGCTGTACCTTATTCCATTTTATAGTCTTAATGACTTGCACAGTGCCTGGCACACTGTAGAAGCTTCAAGATGTTTCTTTAACTTGGAATAGACCAGAGTTAAGTGGCCCACATGGGGATCAAGTCCATGACCTTAGTCTCATCACTGAAGCCTGGCCACAAGAAAAATATGAAAAGTGGCAAACAGCCTTGTTATATTTAAGCTTTAATTAACATACATTTAATTCTCAAGACAAGTTCCAGTTTAGTGACCCTGAAGAAGAATAGAGAATGTCCTCTATTCATTAACTGAGCAGGGATTAATGCAAGTTCCTCTAGGAATTTCCATTTTAAAACAGTCAATATTTGCCCAAACTGAAAACAGAGATAAGTGCCTAGAGATAGAGACATAGGGAGTCATGAAGTTTTTAAAAGTTAAATGCATTTGGTTAGCCAGAAAAAGTTATTTCCTATATTCTGAGACCTGCTTTAAGTATTGGAAAGGGTAAAAGAAAAGAAAAAAAAAAGGTAAAACATATAATTACTATTCTTTTTATTTAAGATTTTATTTATTTGTCAGAGAGAGAGAGAGCATAAGCAAGGGGAGACACTCAACCGATTAAGCCGAGGGCAGACGCTCGACCGACTGAGTTATCCAGGTGCCCCACGATTTCTATTCCTAAAGAGCAGATATATATACATGTGTATATATAGGAAATAAAAATATGTATGAATATGTTTAAATATATGAATATATATTTTTAAAATTTGTATATTATATATAGGCACACATACATGAAATAAGTGAAGGGAAGCACAAATATATACATATATATGTATATTGCATATATGTTTTTTTATTGCTTAGTTACTATAGCTTGTAGTCTACTTGCTGTTTACTGTTCATGACATACTTCTATTTGCCTCTCTGTCATAGAGCTTTTATTCCTTTATACTTGGATTATTCTTCAATCTATGACAATCTAGGTCAGCATCAGCAACTTTTTTCTCCAAAGGGCTAGATAGTAAATATTTCAGTCCAGGAGGCCACATATGGTCTCTGTCAAAACTACTCAACCCTGTCACTATAGTGGGAAAGCAGCTGTAGACACTACGTAGATGGATGGGTTTGGCTGTGTTCACAGGTGTACAAAACACAAAACAGGTTAGAATTGGCTCTTTGCTGATCTAGATTATTTGCAGACTCCAAAGCTTTCTCCATCCAGGAATTTTTCCATATTTGTCTCTATCTTACTTGAATTCCTCAGTGATTTTTTTCTCCCTTTGGCAAAGGTATAGATTTCTTTGATATTAAAACTGAAAGAGGCAGGGGAGAGAGATTGGAGGCTAGAAAAGATGAAGAAAATGGGATGTTTGATTCAGGGCATTATGGCAAGAGAAATGGAATACATAGTAAGGGGGTTGCATTTACCAGATAAAATCTTCCTCTCTTTCTTTGGGATGCAGGGAGACTTGGGTCAAACCCAGGTGCTTTCTAACACAATGCAACTTTCTTATTCATTATGGACAAAATAACCACGGACAAAAAATAGAAATAAGCAAAAGAGCCAATTCAATGCCCCCGAACCTTTAGTATCAGGGGAAAAATAAAACCTGAGCAAGAAGGAAGTCAGCTGAGGAAGAGGTGATAACATGTAATGCCCTTCTCATTGTTGTGAACTTGCTGCTCTGAGTTGGCCTGACCTTCAGGGACAGCAGTAAGGTAGGAAAAGTAATTCAACAGGCAGACTACCTAGACCGCTTGGAAACACAAGGAGATTGAACATAAGTTTTCTGGGTCAAAATTCTTGTTATAAGGCATTTCCTTCCCAAGAGCTATGCCAGAGTACATGAGGTAAAACAAGGTGGATATGCAGGGTATATGTCTCATCACTGAACATTTACCAGGCTCAAAGTCAGCATACCAAAAATTCCCTGATGCATCTGATAGTCATTTAACCTCTAAACCTTGCATTTTAATTTTCCTCATTATGACAATATTTTTCTTTTTCTTTTTTATTCTTTTTTTTTTTTTGATTTGTGGAATAAACTCCTCCTAAATTCCTATCTTTCTATTCAGAATTCCTTTCAGGTAGTACTAACTAACATTAGGCCTTGCAACTAGTTAATTTTTACTTGCATAGGTGGATTTTTATTAGAATCCTAATATAAATTAAAGCTTTGAGTAAAACCTTAAATCCTAATTGATCCTAATTGATTATCTTCTAGATTCTTGGTTACTTTCATTCTTGTGGTTCAAAGAATGCACATTTCAAATTTTATCCCATTTTGTTTCCCTTTTCCTTCACAAAGTCTTTCTCTTAAGATCTCAATTACTAGCACAGTTTTTCCTGAATTTAATAATTTAAGTACTTAATTATTTGGCACCATTCTTACACACACCAAATTCCTTTGTGCATCAGTATTTACCACTGTGGATGGAAATTAACTGTTTACCACACTTATTTCTCTTTTTCCTGGGTATAGAGGTAGGCTGTGTTTCCCAGTCACTCCCCCTGTTTAGTGCAACCATATGATAGAAGCCACTGAAATATGGTGGGAATGATGGGTGTCCCTTTCAAATCTGGCCTATAAAAGATCTCCCACATTATCCATAATATTTCCTGCCCACTGACTAGAAGTTAAGGACTCAGATGCCCTGAAAGATGGTGGGACCATGAGATGGAAGGAAATTGGGTCCCTAAATCAACACATGGAAGGCTCATTTTTGTGAACTTGCAGCTCTGAGTTGGTTCAACCCTTGCAGACACTAGCAAGGTAATGAACCAGAAATTGAATGTTACTTATTATTTATAAAGATTTCTAGAGATTCGTCTGTTACAGCAGCTGGCATTACCCTAATTTATATACCACTTAACTCTCCAGGATGCTTTCTACGATTTCATTGTTCCCTCCTCTGTAACCCTCTTCTTTTCCTAGTTGGAGCCACTTGACCTCAATTGAGAGGGATTTTGAAATACAAAGCAGTAAAATATTGCAATCACTTTCATTCCATGTAATTTTGACAACAAACCTGAAATGCAGTTACTGTTTATCCTTACTCTACAGATGAAGACAAGGAGGATCAAAAAGTTAAGTGTTTTTTTCAAAACTACATAGCTAATGAATGAAAGACCAGTATTCAAATACAATCTGATCTAGTGCCAAAGCTCAGGCTTTTTATATTATGTCATTTTTTTTTAAACATGTTCCAGAACCTCTAAAGTGTCTTTAATGTTATCACTACTCCAAAAATCTCTTTCTCAACCTACAATGAACACAAAACTTCTGGGAGACCATGTATGGCCTGTGGTGTCAGTAAGGCTTTTAAGGATTAAAGGATAATGAGATAAATATTTTAGGGAAAAATATTTCCCTAAACTTTATTAATAACTTCCCTTGCACAAAGTCCAGGAAGTCTGGTTATGCTGCTTTCTGCACTCCAGAGGGCTTGCTGGGATTCCACCATGGCACCTAGGCCAATGAGAACACTGTAAAACTTTTAAGCTTAAAAAGCAGAAATCAAGACAAAATTCTATTGATTTAAAAATAAGTTAAATATGGGGCACCTGGGTGGCTCAGTCGTTAAGCGTCTGCCTTCAGCTCAGGTCATGATCCCAGGGTCCTGGGATCGAGTCCCACATCAGGCTCCCTGCTCGGCGGGAAGCCCGCTTCTCCCTCTCCCGCTCCCCCTGCTTGTGTTCCTGCTCTTGCTGTCTCTCTCTGTCAAATAAATAAATAAAATCTTAAAAAAAAAGAAGTTAAATATTCTTCTTAAATGTGAGAACTCCATAAATCATGAGTTCCCAGGGGTGAGGTGACACATGACATCACAATCCACATCATCTTTATAGATAAGAGTAAAATATCTCTTTTTGTAGAATGCCACCATGTCAAAGCTAGCACCTTTCTTATGAGTCCCATCATTGCTCTCACCTTCCATTTGCCTTGTGATGCTCAGTGAGGATGCTGTTGTTATTCCTTTTGTAGTGAAAGAGCTAAATCATGGAATCTCAGCTAAGTTAATGATAGTTTGTTATTTTTTTCCATTTAAAATTAAATGACAAATGAATAGTTCTAAGATTTGGGCATTTACTGAGTTCCTATGTACCAGCTATAAATTTGATAAACATCATTTTATACTATCTTGACCTTTATTTAAATATTTGCTGATATCTATTTACCAAATACTATTCTTTGTGCATGCTGATATATAGCCAGAGGCTAGATGGACAATGTTCTTACTTTAGGATGCCTATAACAACCCTTTGAAAAAAGTATGTTTACCATTCTACTACAGATGATGATTGAGGATTACAACAGTTAAAAACCTAATCTAAGACTCCCAGAGCTGAATTTAAACATGCCATAATTCAAACTCATGATCATTTGATATAAAGTCAGTGATAAGCCTGTTACTCAGGATGTGGTTAAGGGCAAAATATGGGGGAAAATAGAAAATTTCATAACCTGATGGAAATAATAATCTGACTACTAAGACAGTACTTATGTTTTTTAAAAACTCAACAGACAGTATAGTTTAGGGAAAAAATGTACTGGTCAAATAATCATACATATGTTAGTACTTTTGTGCTGAAGTATAAGAAAAAGGGGGTCTGGAAGGTTTTCATGGAGAATTCCACTGGGTGTATATGCCTACAAAGATATGAAGAGAAAAATGACTGTCCAGGGGAGATAAAATACAGAAAGGGAGAAATTTATGTTTGAATCATAAGAAGTTAAGCATAAATAATGTAGGTGGTGTAAAAAAAAAAATGAGATGTAGGTGGGATCTATTAGGATATTGTATTGAAAGCCAGGAAAGGAATTTATATATTTTTTTAAAGATTTATTTATTTTAGAGAAAGAGAGAGCAAGCAAGTGGGGGGAGGGCAGAGAAAGAATCCTGAAGCACACTCCCCGCTGAGTACAGAGCTTGACGTGGGGCTCACTTCCAGGACCCTGAGATCATGACTTGAGCCAAAATCAAGAGTTGGCCACTTAACCAACTGAGCCACCCAGGTACCCCAGGAATTTGTACTTTTAAGGACAGTATTTGGAAGTCAGTGTATTAATGACTGCTCAAAAGCAAAGTATAAACAATTATCTTCAGGAGGGAGAGGCCAAGATATCAATAGAGGAGGCTCCTGATCTTTCTACCTCCCACAGATGCACCAAACATACAGCTACACATAGAGCAATTCTCTCTGAAAAAAATACAGCAATTAGCTGAGTGACTCCTACACGGTAAGAAAATACCTAGACGAAATGAGAGAAAAGGTTGACATCTTCTCCATAGACTCTACCTCTGACACAGTAGCATACAAGCAAGAGGCAATCTCCAATTCCAGGTTTCTCCCTGAGGAGTGAAGGGTTTGGATCACACATAGTGCCTCAACTTTTAACACTTCCATCCAAAGGATAGGTCCCCAAAACACCTAGTTCTGAAAGTCAAAAGGGTTTGTGTCCATGAGACCCACTGGACTATAGCAAACTTAACAAGCATGTGAATGAGCACTTGCTGTGGTTATCCCCCAGGGCTCAGCACAAAGAAAACAGGCAAAAACACCAGTCTTCCAATCTGTCCCTGAAAGGGGTTTGACTGCATATTTTATACACTGTTTTCTACTTATCTGCCTTCTAACTTAGCACACATCTAGGGACTTGCTGCAATTCATTCCAGAACCAAGGGGAGTTGATGAGCACTTCTACTACCTTCTCCCTCCCTTGAAGCTCACTTCAGTACTAAAACCAGCATCTCTCTAGAAGGGGCTTGTATACATGTATGGCACCACAGTTTTTGTGACTGCTACCCAAAGGATGGCCCCTGAATTGCCTGGCTCTGGTTCCAATGGGGTTTGCATTCACAAGTACAATAGGACTATAGAAAAACCAAGAAACAGTTTTTATTTTTATTTTTATTTTCTTTAAGATTTTATTTATTTATTTGTCAGAGACAGCGAGAGCAGGAACACAAGCAGGGGGAGTGGGAGAGGGAGAAGCAGGCTTCCTGCTGAGCAGGGAGCCCGATGTGGGACTCGATCCCAGGACTCTGGGATCATGACCTGAGCCGAAGGCAGACGCTTAACAACTGAGCAACCCAGGCACCCCAAGAAACAGTTTTTAAACAGGTGCAAGAGCACCCCCCAATGGCTATACACTTAGGCTTAGCACAGAGGGAACAGGCAAAAATTCCCATCTTCCAGTTTTTTCCTGCAAGAGGCTTAACTACATACTTTCTTAGCTGCTGCCTGAGAGTCTGGCTTCCAATCAGCCTGCATCTGGGTGCTGAGTGTGATCCTCCAGTTTGGGACATTGGTGGGTCTGTTTTCAAACACTTTCAACTACTGGAAGCCACTAAGAACAAATACGGTGGTTTGGACAATCACAAAGGTTTAAAAAACAACCAGTGCTTAGACCGGGCTGATTGCCAAGATTCATCTACACAAGACCAATCTGTCAAGACTGGGTGTTTTACCTAACGTGCAGAAACCAACACAGAGAGTCAAAGAAAGTGAAGAAACAGCGAAATATGTTCCAAGAAAAAGAACGACACAAATCTCCACAAACTGATCCCAGTGAAAAAAAAAGATAAGTGATTTACCCAATAGAGAATCAAAATTGTCATAAAGACATTCACCTCAGTTAATGAATGAAGAAAGTGAGAATTTTAACAGACATAGACAACAAAAAAATATACCAAAGAGAAATCATAGAGCTGAAGAACAGTTGAACTGAAAAACTTAATAGAGGGGGTCAACAACAGACTAGATCAAGTAGAAAAAAAGATTAGTGAACCTGAAGACAGGACAGTGGAATTAATCCAATCAGCAAAAATAAAATGAAATAAAATAAAATAAAAATTAAAAAGGAGTGAGGATAACTAAGGGATACCATCAAGCAGACCAATGTATACATTATAAGGGTCCCAGAAAAAAAGAGAGAAAGAAAAGGACAGGGAGCTTATTCAAAGAAATGACTGAAAACTTTCCCAACCTGGGAAAGAAACAGACATCCAGATCCAGAAATCCCAGAGAGTTGCAAAGAAAACAAATCCAAAGAGGCCCATAAGGAGATATATTGTAATTGCCAAAAGTTAAAGTTAAGGAAAGAATGTTAAAAGCAGCAAGAGAAAAACAACTTATTATGTACAAGGGAACCCCCAGTGAGACTATCAGTAGATTTTTCAGTAGGTATTTCAGAGTAAAAGGAATAGAATACCATATTCAAAGTGCTGGGGAAAAAAAATGCCACCCAAGAATACTCTATCTGGCAAAGATATTATTCAGAATTGAAAGATAGTTGTCCAGGGCGCCTGGGTGGCTCAGTCGTTAAGCGTCTGCCTTCGGCTCAGGTCATGATCCCAGGGTCCTGGGATCGAGTCCCACATCGGGCCTCCTGCTCAGCGGGAAACCTGCTTCTCCCTCTCCCACTCCCCCTGCTTGTGTTCCTGCTCTCGCTATCTCTCTCTCTGTCAAATAAATAAATAAAATCTTTAAAAAAAAAAAGAAAGATAGGTGTCCAGAGAGCAAAAGCTGAAGGGGTTAATCACCACTAGATTGGCTTTATAAGACATGTTAAAAAAAAAAAAGGCTTTAAGCTGAAAACAAAAGAATGTTAACTAGTAGCAGGAAACATATCAAAATATGTGAAACTTACTGGTAAAGGTAAGTATCTTTATTGAGTTCAGAATACTTTAATATTGTATTGGTGGTGGGAAAAACATTTGTGTCTCTAGCATAAAAATTAACTGAAAAAAGTATAAAAATATAAGTACAATAATTTGTTAATGGACACACTAAAAAGATGTAAATTGTGACATCAAAAACAAAATGTGGGGATGTTAAAATGCAGAACCTTTCTATGTATTTGGTGTTGTTATTAGCATAAAATAGATTATTGTTTTGTATAAGATGTTTTAGGTAAGCCTCATGGTAACCATAAACCAAAACCTATAGTAGATATGCAAAAGATAAGCAGAAGGGACCCCAAGCATACAAAACAGAAAATCATCAAATCACAAAAGAGAGCAACAAAGAAACAGGAATTGTAAAATGGCCAGAAAATAATTAACAAAATGGCAATAGTAAATCTATACCTATCAATAATTATTTTAAATGTAAATGGACTGAATTCTTCAATCAAAAGAGTGGCTCCAAATCAAATGCAAGTCAAAATTCAAATCAAAACCAAATGAAATATCATCTCACACCAGTCAGAATGGCTAGTATCAAAAAATACAAGAAATAACAGGTGTTGGCAAGGATGTGGAAAATAAGGAACCCTTGTGCACTGTTGGTGGGAATATAAATTGGTGCAACCATTTCAGAAAACAGTATGGAGTTTCCTCAAAAAAAATTAAAAATACAAATATCATATGATCTAGTAATTTACTTCTGGGTATTTACACAAAGAAAACAAAAACACTAATTTGAAAAGATATATGCACCCCAAGCTCACTGTAGCATTATTTACAATAGCCAAGATACAGAAGCAACCTAAGTGTCCATTGATAAATGAATGGATAAAAAGATGAGATTTTGCTGTTTGTAACAACATGGATGGACCTAGAGATGAAATAAATCAGATGAAGACAAATACATGCAATTTCACTTACACATGAAATCTAAACAAACAAACAAACAAAAAGAGTCATAAATACAGAGAACTGGTGGTTGCCAGGGGGGAGAAGGGGGGGATGGGCAAAATAGGCGAAAGGGATTAAGAGGTACAAGCTTTCAGTAATAAAATGAATAAGTCACAGATATGGAAAGTACGGCATAGGGTATATAGTTAATAATATTGTAAAATTGTTGTATGGTAACAGATGAGGACTATATTTATCATGGTGAGCACTGAATAATGTATAGAATTGTCTAATTACTATGTTTTACTCCTGAAATTAACATGGCATTGTATGTCAACTGTATTTTAATATTAAAAAATGGTTTAAATTATTATAATTGCTACAAGAATTTTGGAGAGTATATATAATAGGAGATAATGATAATAATCAAAATATATAAAAATGTCCATAGGTTTGTCTTAAGTGCTTTACTACTGATATTGAACTCTACAGAAATAATTAAAAAATAGGATAAAGCTACATGTGCCAAATGTTCATTGAAGCATTGTATATAATAGCAAAAAATATAGAACTAGGCTTGGTTTTCATAACATAAAGGTAAATTATGTTACATCAACTTAATGGAAAATTACTCAGCTATTAACATGAGCGGCTATGATAATCATTTATTTATTTATTTATTTATTTAAAGATTTTATTTATTTATTTGAGAGAGAGAGAATGAGAGAGAGCACATGAGAGTGGGGAGGGTCAGAGGGAGAAGCAGACTCCCTGCCAAGCAGGGAGCCCGATGCGGGACTCGATCCAGGGACTCCAGGATCATGACCTGAACCAAAGGCAGTCGCTTAACCAACTGAGCCACCCAGGCGCCCTATGATAATCATTTAGAAGCATGGGAAACTAGATTCTAAAAGTCAGTTAAAGCAGTGGATTATAAATTTGTATGGAATTGGGATTACAGCTAAGCAACATATTTGTTATTGTACAAAGGCATAAGTGAAATTTGCAAAAGTAAAGAGAGAGAGAGAAAAAACCTGAAAGGATTAAAAAACCAAACCAAACCAAGACCCAACTATATGCAGTCTACAAGAGACTTACTTAAGCTTTAGGAACACACATCAAAGTGGAGGGATGGAAAAAGACGGAAGCCAAAAAAAAAAAAAAAAATTAAAAAAAAGAAGGAGGAATTATATTTAGATAAAATAGACATTAAGCCAGATCTGTAACAATAGACAAAGTCATTATGTAACAATAAAGGGGTCAATTTAAGAGGATATCATAATTGTAAATATTTATGCACCCAACATTGGAACACCTAAGTATATAAAGCAAATATTAACAGATTTTAAGGGAGAAATAGCAATACAATAATAGTAGAGGAATTCAATATCCCATCTTCAACAAGTTACAACATTTTGATGGAAAATAAATATGGAAACACTGGACTTAAATTATACATTAGACCAGATGGATCTAATAGACATTTACAGAACATTCCATTCAACAGCAGCAGAATATACATTTTTCTCAAGCACACATGGAACATTATCTGGGATAGATCATATGTTAGTCCACAAAACAAATCTTAATAAAATGAAGGATAAAGATCATGCCATCATCTCAATACATGCAAAAAAGAATTTGACAAAATTCCACATCCTTTCATGATAAAAACTCTCCACAACCTGGGTATAGAAGGGACATACCTCAACATAATAAAAGCCATATATGACAAGTCCAGGGCTAACATCAAACTTAAAGGAAAAGCTTTCAGAGATCAGGAACAAGACAAGGATGCCTACTCTCTCCACTTTTATCCAAAATACTTGAAGTTAGCCAGAGAAATTGGTCAAGAAAAAGAAATAAAAGTAATCTAAATTTAAAGTAAAATTATCTCCATTTGCAGATGACATGATTTTACATATAGAAAAACCTAAAGATTCTACCAAAACAGTGTTAGAATAAACAAATTAAGTGAAATTGCAGGATACAAAATCAATACATAAGAGTTAGTTGTATTTATGCACACTAACAGGAAAGTATTGGAAAGAGAAATTAAGAAAACAATCCTGATTACAATAACAACAAAAAGAATAAAATACTTCAGACTATATTTAACCAAGGAGGCAAAAGATCTCTACACTGAAAACTATAAAACTCTGATGAAAGGAATTGAGGAAAATAGAAATAAATGTAAAGCGATTCCATATTCATAGATTGGAAGATCCGGTACTGTTAAAATGTCCATATTGCCCAAAGCAATCTACAGATTCAATGCAAACCCTGTCAAAAATACAACTGCATTTTTCACAGTTATAAAAATCCTAAAATTCATACATAATCACAGAAGACCCTAAATAGTCAAAACAATCTTAAGAAAGGAGAACAAAACTGGAGATATCATACTTCCTAATTTTAAGCTGTATTACAAACCTGCAGTAATCAAAATAGTGTGCTAATGGCATTAAAAAAAAAAAGACACATAGCCCATGGAATAAATTAGAGTTGATTAATTTTTGAAGGAGCCAAGAATATATAATGAAGACTAGTCTTTCCAATAAATAATGTTGAGATGTAAAGATTCAAAATACACAATACAAATTCAAAATAACTCATAGCAAAAAACAAACAACCCAGTTAAAATATGAGCAAAAGACCTGAAAAACATTTTTCCAAAGAAGAGATAGACATGGCTAACAAGGACATGAAGAAGTGCTCAACATCACTAATCAGCAGGGAAATGCAGTGAGATATAATACTGTAATGCAGTGATATCACAATGAGATATCATGACACATTTGTTAGGATGCCTATTATCAAGAAGAAAAGAGAGAATAAGTGCTGGGGAGGATGTGAAGAAAAGGAAATTCTTTTACACTCTTAATGGTAATATAAGCTGGTGTGGCCACTATGGAAAACAGTATAAAGTTCCCTTAGGAAAATAAAAATTGAACTTATTGTATGATCCAGCAATCCCACTTCTGGGTAATTATCTAGAGGAAATGAAATCATAATCTTGAAGAAATATTTGTACTTCCACAGTAACAAATGTTAACTATTATTATCACTAACCTTAATCAAGTCAAGACCTTGTTTTATCATTTTTTACTTATGAAGAGCTTACAGCTTCTGGTTCAACACAGTGACCATTTCCCTTTGTTCAGCCTCTTCTGATTTCAGTGCCAACCAGACTCTTTTCTCTAAGTGACTCTAGTCCAATCTCTCCTGCTTCTAATTTAGCCTTGCATTTCTTTATTAAGTCTTGGCTTTTGCCTTGTTCCCATAATCCAGATCCTTCTCAGAAACTGAGTCCTCTAATAGAAGAGAGAAGCATGACCTATTTGAACACTCGGAGCCTGTCTCTACTTCTCTGTCAATAGCCTTGGACATTGCATAGTTTCCCTCTCCCTCAAGGCCAAGGTCTCCCATTCTTTTATGGAAAAGGATTGATAACTATTCTAGTTTAGGAGAGTCACATGGTCTCTATCATAACTGCTCAACTCCGCCACTGTATCACAAATGCAGCCATGAAGAATACATGAATGAATGGGCTTGGTTACATTCCAATAAAACTTGATTTACAAAAAAAAAAAAGGTATGCAGGATTTGCTTATGTTCTTAGTTTTATTTCTGGACCTCTGCTCTAGGCCTCTGGCAGGCTCTTCTTCTTTTAGCTTAATTCTGTGGGACTCCAACAATCTCAAGGGTAACCCACCCAGGGCCAATAATTTTGCCAAAGGTGTGACATGGACCATAAGTCAGAAAAAAAGAAAATTTCATTTCTACCTTTTATATTTTTTTGCTATGAATCTCAAAAGCAACACTTAAAATGTATCTCCACCTTGTTTTTATCCATTCTTCATTAGTAAGTCAGGCTCCTGCTCCCAAGATAAGGATACGTAAGCAACATAACCACAAGCTGTCACTGGTGGTTAGAGACACCCCACAGGGAGTGTGCTGCACACTTGCAGAGTTGACTCAAGTTTGCCTTTCAATTTGGCAGCAGGTGGAGTATCAGGTTTCTCATCACCATAAAAATAATGTAATCCCCATCTCAAATTGGAAAAAGTCTCCCAGGAATAAACCTTGAATATGCTGCTGGTATTTCAGGAAAAGAGAAGCAGGTCTTAACTGAGAGAATTACTGACCTCTGGGGCTCTTCTTAAGAGTTAATAACAGAGCCAAGAAGTGCCCCTCCTCTAATCACTGCCAATCCTTATCTCTCTGTTTCGGTACCATGAATGTTAAACTGTTCAGAGACCATGCCCTATAGCTTAATCCTGCTTCTCTCTCTTATATATCCAACCACTTTCTCTTAGATGGATTGTTATTTTTAAACACATTTAAATTTCTCCCAAGTAATTCAAAAACCAAAACAAGCAAACATTTCATCTCTTTTTTCCATAACTTTTATTCCTTCTTAACTATCTATGCCAGTTGTCTCTACTTCATGCCACTTTCCCCTCAGCCCTTCAATCTGGTTTCTAGCCTCATCTTTCTACTAAATCAAGTGTTGTTAAAGAACATCACTGACATAATGATTGTTGAATTAAATGAGCATTTTTCTCTCCTCAGTTTTCTTGATTCTGAACAACATTTGATAAAGTTGACCTCTTCCTCCTCCTTAAAATACACTACTTCCTCGGCTTCCATGACAAATCTCTTCCGGAATTTCCTCTTCTCTCTGGCCACTTGCACGGCCCTGTTCAGTGCTGTATTTTCTCATCTTTACCACCACAGTGTCATGAAGTTCCTACTTCATGCTAAACACCAGGCAAATCTTAGAATATAATCAGGTATAAAAGAAAAGTCTAATCGTGATATGTTAAAGAAATGGTATGTAATAGTCCCAAGCCCCTTATTCCTTCCTGCATGGCAGTTATTAATAACAGTAGAATTGGGGTGCTGGGTGGCACAGTTGGTTGAACATCTGACTCTTGGTTTCAGCTCAGGCCCTGATCTCAGGGTCATGAAATCGAGCCCTGTGTCAGGCTCCATGCTCAGTGCAGAGTCTGCTTTAGATTCTCTCTCCTTCTCTACCTCACAGCCACGTTCTCTCTCTCTGTGTCTCTAAAATAAATAAATCTTAAAAAAAAAAAGCAGTAGCATCTTGTTTTAAAATTGAGTCTTTTTTTTCAATCATAGCAAATACTGGTATCAGTGGAGCTCAATGGGAACTTTACATTCACTTAATATTTACCTGATTCTTCCTTTACCTAAAGCTCAGTTCATCTGTCCCTCCAATTTCTGACACATTTACTGGGACAAGTTCCACAGTATACAGCTCCCTTCCCCTTATCATGACTTTATGACACTTAACTGACAATTGAAGAATAATTTTAAGTCAAAGACTTTCATGATTAAGTCATGCCAATGGCTTCGAGTGTACAGAGAAGAGGTCCAATGAGAGAATAGGATCTTATTAATACTGGAGGCAAAGGGGTCCACAGCCCTCAGAATATGGGCTGTGGGAGGGGTGGTTTTGTGGTGGTGGTTAGGACAGAAAAATACAATGCAAAGAAACCTAGAAACAACATATGAAATGATGCTAAAATTGAAATAAGTCCCAGAGAGAAAGGTAGAGTTAAGCTACAAAATTTTTCTACTCCATTATTTTTGCCTAACTCTTAGATTATTTTGAGAGCCATTAATTCAATCTTAACCCTAGAAAATATTCATTTTTTTCTCCAGAGATACAAATTTGGCCTTCATTTGAGGGTAATTGATTATCTAAAAATTTCACATCTTTAGGTCTCTACTGAATTGTCTCAAAATCATCCCATGGATCAAGAGTTATGAAATAGAAAAGACAAACAACTAGACAGCTTCAATGAGACCCATAACAATGCTCCAACCGGATGGTGGCATTTAAGATGGATGGCAAATGCCAAAGCTGAGGCCCTTCTGTAAGGATTTTGTGTTTCCCATTAGAGAAATAATGCAGCCTCCATCTAATTTGCAAGTTTAAAATTGCAAATCCAACTCTTGGGAGAAAATTGGGTAAATCACAAGTGAATATTGCTTAAGTTTCACATGAGTAAATATATTGTGGTTGTGTTGGTATTATTCAACACTCAGAGCCACAAAATACATTTTTTGTATCATTTTATTTGTAAAAGAATGGCACAATTATTTTCAGAATAATTAACTCCTCAGTTTAGTGACAATTATGTTCCATTATAATAATTAAAATCACACCCTGCTATTTGGATGAACTCAATAGAATAATGATTTCTTAGGGGAAGATTTAATCGGATCATTTTTTTTCTCCAGCATTAAAAATATCTGTAAATTATTTCAATTCATTGTATCACTGCTTGTGAATTTTTCTGCTGTCCTACGGAAAGAAATATCACAAACAAAATGGCAGTCTCAACCCACCCTTGAACCACCTGTGCATTATAATTGTTACTGGAGGTATGCCGGGGCTTGGCAAAATGCAGAGCTCATGGCTGGGCATAACAGCAGGGTTACAGATAGTGGGAGTACCTGAAATCAAGTGGGTTAAAGCAGGTGGTGAGCAGAATATTGATGTTTTAGGGGACTGGTCTATTGAAAGGAGAGCTCTAGTAAGTGAGTGAGAGAAGTGAGGAAAGGTCAATAGCTCTCTTGGGGATGAAGTTGACAAGAGCTTGAAAGAGTTTTAGGGCCCCAAGCAAATGGGCTGGAATTCAGGAAAGCACTCCTGCTTTAAGGATGAACTGAAGTATAAGGCAGAAAACCAAGAGGAAATGTGCTAGCCCAATATAAGTAGGTGTTAGGGAAGAGTTAAGACCTTTTGGGTATTTTGGTGTTTTATTTCACCCTGAAACATAACAGAGACTGGGATCATAGCAGTGCAGTGATCAACCCTACTTAGTGTATTGGTAGGTAATGCTACTGCTACATAGTTTGTCTCGATTTGAATTACTCATATACTGAATGCAGAGGGTAGGAAATTTGGATTGAGGCAGGTGTTGAGGGTCTTAATATGAAAAGCATAAACTTGGGGCATCAAGGCAAGAGTCAGAAGCAATAAACTTAGAAGTGCACTTAGGTAATGGTAGATTCTTTAGATAATGGTAGGTTACACGGTGGCCCTCTTTGTGTACCCTTGTCAGTGTGAATGACTTGGGAATAAGAGGCAGTTTGTAGCGAGACAGTTAGAAACCATTAGAGTAAGAGGTCTACAAAGTCAGGCCAGGTACCTAACATGGTCTGCCACATGGTAAGGGTTTAATGCATATTTGTTGAATAAAAATGGATTAATTAATAAAATGACTGCTAGTGAATTCTGTCAATTGTAGAATTCTCGGACTCTCTAAACAGAGGGGTGGGGTCAGGGTGTATGATTAATTGGCAGGTTCTTTATTATTTCCTGATTCTTTTTCTTACCACTTTATTGTGTTATAGTAAATGTATACCTCATGAGGCTCAAACTTTCTAGCTCCAACAGAGGCAGGGAAACATTATGAATTCTGGGGAAGAATAGCTTCTCCAAAGGCAATAAAACAAGAAGAGAATGTAAAAAGTCTTGTAAAGAGGATTAGAGTTTACTTAGGGGCTGGGGTGAGACAGCCAGTCGCTACAAGAATTCCTAACTACCCTGAAACAGGAAAGGACCTGAGAGGGTTAGTGTGCATCCTTCTTGAGACCCAGGTACCTTGAACCTGATTCCTCCACTCTGCCTTCTTGGTGCAACTGATCCCACTCTTAACCAAGGGACTCAGTAGTAACTCAGCCTAGGAAGGAGAAGGTGCCTGAAATTCTATAGAAAAAACTATATAACCTGCTGGTGGCTCAGTACTAGAATAAAATGACCAAAGATTTTATTTTTTTAACAATGTAGAGAGTCATGATTGTCAGTGTCTAGAGAGTCATCTGGTATTTGGAGGAAAGCTACATCCCAGAAGAAAAAATACTTCAAACAATTTGGACCACAGTCTCCTATACTGAGTGGCACAAAGTCTAACTGCTGTTGGATACAGGTAAGATTGTCTAAGGACACAGTGGCAAATCCTTTGCTGGTTCTTTGGAATTAGCACCACCTATGTCCCACAGCTCAGTTCATTCATAAACTTAAGCCAGATATGTCAAACTTATTTTTTAGCTATTCACCCTGTTTCCTTTTGCTCTGAACTTAAATTTTTCAATTCATACCATCACACTGAGCCCAGATATTTATTTCTAAACTTAATTCCTGTATCTGCATCAGGATCGTTCTCTTGGTGGATCTGACTCAGCCTAACTATGATTTTTGAGTCATTGGCTTTCTGTAGCATCACTAATACCTTCTTCCTCAATCATTGTATTGATTTTGTAAAACTTATTCTAGAATTATCTTTCCTACTGCACCACCTCTTACAGAGTAACATTACACTTAGCTATAAAGCTTGAGAACATAAAGCATGATTTCTCATCATTTTATTCCCAGTCATACACACAGTGATTAGTAGTCAGTACATACTGGTTGAATGAATGAATGACAAGATTATATCTGCCTTATTTTATTTATTTTTTATTTATTTATTTTTTTAAAAGATTTTATTTATTTATTTGAGAGAGAGAGAGCACATGAGAGGGGGGAGGGTCAGAGGGAGAAGCAGACTCCCCGCTGAGCAGGGAGCCGGATGCGGGACTCGATCCCGGGACTCCAGGACCATGACCTGAGCCGAAGGCAGTTGCTCAACCAACTGAGCCACCCAGGCGCCCTCTGCCTTATTTTAAACAAGAGTTTATAAGAGTTGTCTTTATAAAATGAAAGCTAGAATAGCTTTTCAAAGTTCTACATCCACTTTGCATCATTATCCTGGAGTTGTGGACATGTTTCTTGCCCTTCAATATCTTCCAATCTAGTGGGGAAAACAGACATACACATGGTATCTATTAGGGGCTGGTGAAGATTTATACAGATGCTGCAGGAAGATGAGGGAACAACTGTGCAATCTGTTAGGGTGAAGAAAAGGAAAGGATAGCTATTGTGATCTTTAAATATTGAGCAGTAAGTAAGCAAATGAAGAGGAATGGGGATTGATTTCTATGGGAGAAGTGGGTATGGAAAGATATAGAGCCTTTCTAACAGAGGGTTATTACAATAAAAGTCAAGAAGTATGATAGAGGACAATTACTTGCAATTTAAGTGTTACTGGAGCATGAAGTTTCAGGCAGAGAAAGACCTGAATGGGACTGGAGAGTTGGAAAGGACCAGATTACAGAGGGATTTGTACTCTGATAAGGATCCTAAATGTTTTTCTATGGGCAGTAAAGGAAGGACATAAGTAATTAGCAATTTAGAAACTCTGGAAGATATGCAAATGATTAGTTGAGATGGGCAACTCCCAAGGCAGGGAAACCAGTTAGAAAAACAAAGCAATAATCTAGAGGAGGGAGATAGGACAACTTGAACATGGTAAAAATAGATGTGAAAATGAAGTGTCTAAACTTGGTGCTTGAATGGCAAAGGGTCTGAAAGTTATACTGGAGTCAAGAATAATTCCCAGGTTACTAATTAGGCTGAACAGTTGGATGGTGGTGACACTAATTGAAAAAGAGCCTGAAAGAGAGGGAAAGTGAGGAAATCTGCTCTGAGCAAGGTGTCTGCAGAATATCCACATGAATCTGTGCACTAGGTAATGGACTTCATGAATTTGAAATTTGAGGAGAAACAGCTAACAATGTCAATTTGAAAATCACTAGCATATAGGTAGTCAAAACCATGAGGATATTATGAACTTGTTCAGGGAGAATGTCTGGAGAACACAGAATTGAGCACTGAATCAGGATGAATAACTATATTTAAGTAGTGGAATGGAAGAAAAGCCTATCAATTTAACCATTATCAGACTTGTCTTAGGTGACAACATAATATTTCCCCTACCACAAAGTCTGATGTTGGATACAGGTGCATCCCTACCACCTCTTAACTCTATAACCCACTGCAAACTGGCCTCTGCCTCCCCATACCCTTTTTGTTTTTTTTAATTAGACTTTTCATTTAGAGATACTTATAGATTCACTTGCAGGTGAATGAAATAATACAAAACTCTCCATGTGCTCTTTACCAAGTTACTCTTATTGGTAAAATCTTGCAAACTGTGACAGAAAGGATATTGGCATTGATACAGTCAAGATACAGAACATTGCCTTTACTACAAGGATTCCTCATGTCCTTTTGCAACCAAATCCTCTTTCCCTCAGCCTTCAACCCCTCCTTAACTCCTGTCAAGTACCAACAGGTTCTCCTTAGGATTTTATCATTTCAAGAATATTATGTAAATTGAATCACACAATACATAACCTTTGGGATTGGCTTATTTCACACAATGAAATTTTCTGGAGATTCATCCAGGTCATTATGAGTATCATTACTTCATTTCTTTTTATTGCAAAGTAGTACTCCATGGTATGGATGTAATAAGGTTGGTTTAACTAGTCACCTTTTGAGGGGCTTCCCCCCCCACCAGTAGAAATAAAGCTCCTGTAAATATATGTATACAGCTTTTTGTGTGAACATAGGTTTTAATTTTGAGGGATAAATGATCAGGAATGCAGTTGTGAAGTCCTGTGGTAGTTACATGTTTAGTTTTTTTGACTGCCACAGTGTTTTATTTTGTTTTGTTTGAGAGTATACAATTTTACACTCCCCTCAGCAATGCAGTATATGATCCAGTTTCTGTGAATCCTTGCTGGCATTTGGTGTTGTCACTATTCTTTATTTTAGGCATTCTGATAGACATATAGTGACACCTCATTGAGGTTTTCATTTCTGTTTCCCTTGTGCCTAATGATGTTGAGTAAATTTTCATGTGCTTAGGTGCCATCTGTAAATCCTGTTGGATAGAATTTATCTTCTTGTCTTTTGCTCAATTTCATAATCCCATTTTTTTTTACTGATAAGATTTGAGTTATAGGTTCTTGATATTCCTTCTTTGCTAGCTATGTGGTTTACAAATATTTTCTCCCACTCTAGTAGTTGTCTTTTTAATTCCTTAATAGAATCTGTCACAGAAAAGATTTTTAATTTTAATGAAGTCGAATTTATCAATTTTTCCTTTTATAGACCATGCTTATATGGTGTCAAGTCTATAAACTCTATACCAATATCTCAAAGATTTTGTTTTCCCCCTAAAGTTTCACAGCTTTAACTTTTTTTTTTAAGATTTTATTTATTTATTTGAGAGAGAGAGAGTGCACAAGAGTGGGGAGCAGGAGAGGGAGAAGCAGACTCCCTGCTGAGCAGGTAGCCCGATGCGGGACTCGAACCCGGGACTCCAGGATCATGACCTGAGCCGAAGGCAGTCGCTTAACCAACGGAGCCACCCAGGCGCCCCCTCACAGCTTTAACTTTTATATTTAAGTCCATAATACGTTTTTTTTTTTTTTACTTTATCATTATTTTTAATGTCCAGCATTTACAATACGAGGGCCAGAGCTTTCTCCCCAACTCAAGTTTATAAATTCTCAGTTGGCTTGTGAGGCCAATAGGGATACTTCTTCTTGTCTAATTTGGTTTCTGGGAAGACTTCATTCAGGTCCTCAATGGTCATCTGATCAAATGGAATTATGTTCCTCATCTTCTCCAGCTCTTTTTCATATTCCTCAATCCTGGCCTTTGAGAGAGACAAAAACTTGGCACAACTTTTCACATCTTCTTTTTCTTCAGCATCCACCTGAACAGTATATTTATCCTCTGGCACAGGAACCTTCAGGGCATTAAACTTCTCAAAGTCATCTACCAAACCAGCCTTCACCACATTGGCCTTGTAGTAAGCCCAGTCGATAGCAGGTGGTTTCTCAGGGAGAGTAGCCAACCTGGAGGTAAGTGACTCATTCCAGGATTTCAGGGAGTTAGCAATGGCCTTCTGGTTTCAGGGTATGATCTCCCCAAAAGCTACCCAGTCAATGGTTTTTAGAGCAAGTTTTCACACAGCCATCTTGAGATCCTTCATTGACCCCAGTGGCCCAGAGTCCACAGACCCATAATACATTTTTAATTAAATTTTATAGATTTGGGTCCTATTTTGTTATTTGTTTGGACTATCAATGTCCACTTGCTCCAGTACCACTTGTGAAAAGACTATCACTAGTTTTTGCCATTTTAGTTTTTGCACTTTTGTCAAATATCAGTTGGACATATTTGTATGGGTCTATTTCTGAGTTCTCTATTCTTTTCCATTGATCCATCTCTCTCTCTCTGCCAATTCCATGTATTCTTGATCATAATAGCTGTAAAGCAAGTTTTCAAATTGGGTAGACTTTGCTTTTCAAAATTATTTTAGCTGTAAGTTTTGTGGCCTTTCCGTATAAATTTTAAGATAATCTACTCTCTCTCTCCAGAAAGAAAGAGAAAGAGAGAAAGAGAGAGAGAGAGAAAGAGAAAAAGAGAGAGAGAGAGAAAAAGAGAGAAAGAGAAAGAGAGAAAGAAAGAAAGAGAGAAAGAGATAAAAAAAAGAAAAAAGAAAGAAAAAAAGAAAGAAGAGGAAACTTTCTGGAATTTTGATAGGAATTGTGTCAAATCAGTATTGGGGGAGAATTCACATATTTACTATGTTGATTTTCCCCAAACCATGAACATGGCATGTCTCTCCATTTATTTACACCGTCTTTGATTTTTTTCTTAAATCAGCTTTAGATAATTTTCAGCATACAAATCCTTTACAAGTGTTTTGTTTGCTTTTAGATTTATACCAAAGAATTTCATCTGGGGGGCTACTTTAAATGGTATTTTGAATTTTATTGTCCATATTTTTTTGCTAGTATGTAGAAATACGATTTTTTAAAAATCTGTTCCTTTTATCTTTTCTTTTTATTCTTTATCCTGCAACCCTGCTAAACTATAGATCGCTTGAGATTTTCTATGAAGACAAGTATGCCAACTGCATATGAGGACAGGCTTATTTCTTCCTTTCTGACCTGGATATCTTATTTCCTTTCCTTACTTACTGTATTAAAACTCTCAGCACTATATTAAATAAGAGTGGCGAAAGCAAAAATCTTCATCTTGTTCACTATCTTAGGGGAAAGCATTTAGTCATTCAGGAATAAGTATAACATTAGCTGTAGATATTTTGTAGATGCCCTTTATCAAGCTGAATTTCCCTCTATTTCTGCCAGGGTAGTATAATGAACAGGTAGTGAATTCTGTTAAATTCTTATTTTGCAACAATTGATATGAAATGTGATATTTATTCTTTAACTTGTTAATATAGTGGTTTGTACAGATTGATTTTTGAACATTTAGCCAGCCTTGCACCCTGCAACAAATATGACTTGATCATAGCTTTAAAATATTTTTTATATTGCTGGATTGTATTTTCTAATATATTTTGAAGAATTTCTGTGGGTGCCTGGGTGGCTCAGGTTGTTAAGCATCTGCCTTCGGCTCAGGTCATGATTCCAGGGTCCTGGGATTGAATCCCGCATCAGGCTCCCTGCTCGGAAGGGGGCCTGCTTTTTCCTCTCCCTCTGCTGCTCCCCCTGCTTGTGCTCTTTCACTCTCTCTGTCAAATAAATAAATAAAATCTTAAAAAAAAAAAGAATTTCTGCCTCATTTATGAGTGATATTGTTCTTTGGTTTTGTGGGGGGGGGTTGTTTTGTTTTGGTACTGTCTTTTCTGTTTTGGTATCAAGGCTATCTCAGATTAATAAAACGAATTGGGAAGTAAATCTCCTATTTTCTGAAAAGTGCTTAAAATTGGTGTTAATACATCTTTAAATATTTAGTAGTTTTCTCCAGTGATTCTAACTGGGCATGGAAATTTCTTTTCTGAGAGTTTCTAAATTATTAATTTGGTTTCCTAAATAGTTATGTAATTATGCAAATTACTTACTGCACATTGTGTGACTTGTAGTATTTTTTGGTTTTTTTTTTTTTTTTTTTTTTTTTTTTTTTTTTTTTTAAAGATTTTATTTATTTATTTAACAGAGAGAGACATAGCGAGAGCAGGAACACAAGCAGGGGGAGTGGGAGAGGGAGAAGCAGGCTTCCCGCAGAGCGGGAAGCCCGATGTGGGACTCGATCCCAGGACCCTGGGATCATGACCTGAGCCGAAGGCAGACGCTTAACGACTGAGCCACCCAGGCGCCCTATTTTTTGGTTTTTTAGTTATTTGTCTTAAGTTGTCAAATATATCTGTAGAGAATTCCCTGATGTATTATGATTCATTTGATGTCTGCAGGGTCTATGGTAATATCTCATTTCATTAATATTTGTAGTTTTTATATTTTCTCAGTCATCCTAGAGGATTTTGAAATTGTTGATGGTTTCAAAGAACTAGCTTTTTGGTGTCACTGATTTTCTCTACCCACCTCCCCTTTTTTTTTTGCCAAGAGTTTATCCATTTAATGTATTTGTTCTTCTAAATATTCCAAGACAGGATGGAAATTTTAAAGTTGGGGATAGAGGACTGAGGCACAAAGAAGCACAAACACACTAAAGACCTTCTACAATCATATTGCTAAAACACCATGAAAGAGCAGCTCTGAAATCTAAAAACTAAAACCCCATTGCCATGATGTATAATTTTCAAGACCGAGTGTGCCAGGAGGAGAAATTCCCATTGTGACCAAGGAAAAGCCTTTGTGAGAAGATTACTGTAGGGTGCTCCCCATCAGATGAGCACACCCTTGCTCTTGTAGTTACTGTCAACCCAAGGTTGATGTGAAATGATCAGGTGAGAAATTTTCTCTTCCACCACAGTCAGCAGTACCTGAGTTTCCTTATCAAATGCAGATTTGTCCAGCCTGAACTTCTGCAGGGCACAGAGGGCTCAAAGCCTTATATAATCCCACCCACTCATCATAGTCTAAAATAATCCATTCAAGGTTCAGGCTCCTCAGTGATTTGCAGATGGTGAGAGCTGACCCTATTTTTAATTTCATTAATTTCTGCTCTTATTATTTACTCTTTCTGCTTGCCTTGGAATTATTTCAGTTTTGTCTAGGTTTTTGAGGTAGAGCTCTAGATTATTGGTTTAAAAATCTTTACACTTTTCTAATGTGTGCATTTAGTGCTGTAAATCTCCCTCTCAACACAGCCTTTAGTTTTGTCACACATATTCTGTTATGATCTATTTTCATTTTAACTCATTTCAATGTAATTTTTAAAATTTCTCGAGACCTTTTTTTGATCTATGGATTTAGTATGTTTAGTTTTGAAGTATTTGAAGATTTTTCTAATTCTAGTTTGCTTTCATTGTTGTTAGAGAACACATTGCATGCTTTAAACTGTTTTATACTTGAAATTTATTTTAGGACTTAAAATATGGTCTAGGTTGGTATATGCTCTGTGGTCACTTGAAAATAATGTATATTCATCTTTCACTGTGAAGGTGTAGTGTTCTATAAATGTCTATTATATTCTGTTGGTTGGTGGTGTTATTGAGTCCTATATATTTCCTAGTTTTATTTTTAGCTCTCCTGTCAATTGTTCTGAGAGTGATATTACAATCTCAGACCATGATTATGAATTTGTATATATGGTCAATTCAGCCAGTCACTGCTTCCCACATTTTGCAGGTCTAATTGTTTGATTCATACTAATTTAGTTTTGCAATCTTGGGAGATTGACCTTTTTTCATTATAGAATATTCTTCTCTCTCACAATTTTCTTTGCTCTGATGTCTACTTTATCTATTAATATAGCTACCCCTTTTATCAATATTTGCATAATATTTTTCATCCTTTAACTTTCAGACTACTTATAATGAATTTCTTTTAGAGAGCATATAGTTGGTTTATATTTTTCAATCCACTTTTAATTTTATTTTTAGACCATTCATTTTTATTGTAATTATTTGTTAAGGCATACATCTGTCATTTTATTTTTTAGTTTCATGCTTGGTTTTCCTTTTCCTACTTTCCTCTGTTACTTGAGTATTTTCTAGAATTATATTTTGATTTATCGATAGCATTTTTGAATGGTTGATATCAGTATTTTTTTTAAAAGATTTTATTTATTTATTTGACAGAGAGAGACACAGTGAGAGAGGGAACACAGCAGGGTGAGTGGGAGAGAGAGAGAAGCAGGCTTCCCGCGGAGCAGGGAGCCCGATGCAGGGCTCGATCCCAGGACCCTGGGATCATGACCTGAGCCGAAGGCAGACGCTTAACGACTGAGCCACCCAGGTGCCCCGGTTGATATCAGTATTACACCATATATGTATATAAAAGTTTCCAGATATTAGTTTCATCATTTACCAGTTGAGTAGAGGTACTTTGCCTCTTTTTACAATTGTTTACCTTCTTCTATTTATAATTGCCTTAAATATTTTTTCTACAGATGTTTAGAATCATATCAGACAAAATTTTTTTCAACAGTCAATTTAGAAAATTAATGGGAAAATGAAAGGTTTTTTTGTTTGTTTGTTTTTTGCTTACTTTGTTTTTTCTCTCTGATGTTCCAGGTTTCGTTCTTTTGTTTTCTTTCTATATTGAGAAATTCCTTTAGCTGTTCTTTTGGAGTAGGTCTGCTGGTGAGAAATTCTCTTAGTTTCCTTCACCTGAGAATCTGTTGATTTGCCTTTCATTCATGAAGAATGCTATGACAGAATTCTGGGTTGACAGTTCTTTTTTTTTTTTTTTTGATCAACATTAATTTACTTTCTTCTGGACTCCAAGGTTCCTGATCAATTGTCATGAATAGTTTTTCCAAAGACATAAAAGGTATCATTTTTCTCTGGTTGCTTTCAAGACTTCCTTTGTCTTAATTTTTATAAGTTTTATTATAAGGCATCTTGACACTGATGCATTTGCTATTATCTTATTTGGTAATGTGATTGCTTAGCTCCTTGAATCTCTAGGTTTAGGTCTTCTTTCGAAGTTAGGAAAATTTCAGCAATTATTATCTGTATACATTTTAGTCTCACATTTTCCTCTTTTCAGTACTCTGATGACATGAAATGTTAGATCTGTTTATAGCTCCACAGACACTTGATGTTTTTATTCAGCCTACTTTCTCTGTTAATAGTGTGTCATTTCTATCATTCTATTTTACATCTCACTGATTCTTCTGTCCCCTTTGTTCTGCTGTTGAGCCCATTTGCTGAGCTTTTAATTTTGATATGATTTTTAGCTCTAAAATTTCAGTTTGGTCTCTTTGTAGGTCCAATTTTCTGAGACTTTCTACTTTTCCATTTGTTAAGCCAATTGTTATCAGATAGTTCTGAGCTGTTTTCCTTTTGATTTTGGCATCTATTATTTGTCTCTTCCTCCTTCCTCCCCCTTCAGTTTGAGATCTTCATGGTAATTGGCATGGCAAATAATTTTTTATTGAAAATTAGACATTTTTGTATCCTATAGGACTCTCAATATTTTTTTTAAGCCAGTTTTCTCTACTATCACCCTGGCAGAAGTAAGAAGACAGAGCTTTTCCCTATTACAGCCATGTGTAGATATAAGTCTAGGTTTCACACTTGGCCATTGTTGACCCTTGAAGGAGGGGGCTCCTCATTACTGCTAAGAGGGATGGGACTTCAGGCTCAACATAGAGTCTCTCGTGGTACTACAATGAGGATAGATTCATTACCACTCAGTGATGGTGAAAAGGATACCTCCTCTTATACCACTTTTGTGGTAGGAGAGGAGATGCTTCTCTACTGCCAAGTGGAGGTGAAAGTCCAGGCTTCTCACATGGTGCCACTGACACTGCTGGTGGGAAAGGGGTGCTTGTAATTAGCCATGCTGAATGAAGGTCTTGGTTCCCTACTCATATTTCTCTTATACCACTTCAGTACTGTTGGGGTACACTTTTATACTCTCTCAAGGTAGAAAACTCTGTTCCCCACTTGACCTTTGTTGATGTACAATGGCTGCAACATATTTTCTGTGGTGTTTGGCTGAAGTACAGTGTTAATTATCTATTGATTTTCTGTCTTTCTAGGCTGCCCTTCCCTGGTCCTTTGGCTAGGGGGAATAAAGCTTGTGTTGGTTTTGTTTGTTTTGTCTGTACTTATTGGAATTTATAGTTTGCCAGCTACTTCAGCTCCAAATGTGGGATATATAACGCAAAAGGAAAACCCAGGGTATTGGTCTCCTCATTCCTCTGGTCCCAGCTCTTAGCCTGCCTTCTTCTCTTTTAGAGTCATATTTATAAATTTTACATATAATGACCAGGGTTTTTATTTATACTTAGGGTAAAGAATAGAGGAAAAATAGATCTACTCCAACTTCTCAGAAGTAGAAGTCCCAATATGTTTTGGAAAACAGCTTCATTAGCTCAATGGCATCCAAAATTGGTGGATTTCTTTCCATCTTTAAGAAGAAAATATATTTTAGTGTTAAGAATGTGACAAATGTAATTACTAATTACCTTCTAGTTTTCAAGTCTAGTAATCACTTTAGAAATTGTACCATCTTGGAATTATCTGATGTGTGACTCTTGGACCTCTATTCTTTTCAACATACTAATAATACTCAGGTAGCATTATCTATTAGAGTAGTGAAAATGAAAGGCAACAGGGGAATGAAGCGTGAATGTGAAGGGAGTAAATAGAGAAGTATGGACAACTTTTCTGAGATTTATGAATCAGAGGGGAATGAGAGTACAAGATTGGTTAATTGGAAGGAAGGTTTTTATGAAGGAAAAACTTGGACATAATAGTAGATAAGAAGCCCAAGGATTAGAACTAAAGTAAAGAAAGGACATGCAATAATCCTAAAGGAAATGTAAGGTTTGGGGATTCTGCACACCAGAATATTGACTTTGAATAGCTAGAACCCCAATCCAACTTCCAATGTAAATGAGAGGTAAGGGTTAGTCTGAGATTATATGTGTAAATTAGCAGATGCAAATGTAGGGAGTGGAGAAAGATCATCACAGGTAGTTGTAATTGCTGAATCAAGTTTCAGGGAAGATATTTTCCTGAGCTGAAGAGAACCATGGGTATATGGGAGGTTAAAGTGAGTAGTGACATTTTAGGAAACTCAGTGATGGAAATGGAAATGAAGCTTAAGTGATCTCCATCAAGTGCAGTGACTGGGAAGATGGAGACTAATAATCTGTTTAGTTTATTCTGTATTACTTTGTGTATTCCATGACAGTTAAGATAGTTCTTATTTTTAATCCAAACTTTATATAGTTTACTGGAGAATGAAGATAGATGAGCAAGGATGATTATGTATGTGAGAGAATGGTTTAAATGATAAACACTGCATCCAAGCTAGGTAGGAAAATAAGTGAGCCTGGGAAGTCCAGAGAGGTTACAAGAAAATGAAGTTATAAGAATCAGGGAGTTTTATCATGTTAAAGAATGGCTTTAAGGAGAAGAATAAAGAGATGGAAGGACAAGGAACTAGGTGGATAATAGGGCATGATAAAGATGTCTACCTATCCACACAAGAGTTGTGTCCTCCTTTTTTAGTGGAAACACTCATGTCCTTGTCCCTGAATAAATCCATAAAGCAGAGTACTGTTTCCCCTCCTATTCCTAGCCAATCACAATCACCTATGTTGGAATTTTCATAAGTCACAAACTATGATTGTGTTAAGAAACTGAGATGTGCAGTCTATCTGTTAAAATAGCTAGCAAAATATCCTAAGTAAGACACTGGAGCTCAAGATTTCTGAGGTAGCATGGATCTGAGTGATAGCTAGTTCCATAGTTTGGACAAATTCGGAAAGATCTTACTGTGATTCTCTAGAACCTTGTTTCTTTCAACTGGGTTTTGGTGGGAAGTCAACACTCATCTTTTGAGTTTTCTACATACTGATCCTACTCTTAAACTGTGGAATTCATGAAAAATTATCTCCCAGTCTTTCCAGAGTAATTAAAAGTACAGGCATACCTCATTTTATTATGTTTGACAGATATTGCCTTTCTCACAAATTGAGGGTTTGTGGTAACCCTGTGTCTATCTAGTCTATTGGTGCCATTTTTTCAACAGCATTTGCAGCCTTCACAACTATTTGTCATGTTCTGGTAATTCTCACAATATTCCAAACTTTTTCATTATTATATTTATTACAGTGATTGGTAATCAGTGATCATGACTTGCTGGAAGTCCAGATGGTTAGCATTTTTTTTTAGCAATAAAGTATTTTTTAATTAAGGTATATATATTTTTAGACATAATGACATTGCACACTTTATAGACTACAGTATAATGTAAACATAAGTTTTATAAGCACTGAGAAACACAAAAAGTTCATTTGACTCACTTTATTATAATAGTCACCTTATTGTGGTGGTCTGGAATGGAACCCCCAGTCACTCCAAGGTATGCCTACATGTGAAGAAAGTTATAATGCATTTTCTGATTAGATAAAAATCATTTTTAAACTAAAAGTTTCTATTTTTGTCAACTATTCCCCATAAGGAGTATGCTTAACTGAGTAACAAACTAGGCACTAACTCATGGCCCTAATGTATAGAAGCCACTGAAAAGACTATGCAATGAACCAGAAAAACTTATTTGCCAGACTCTCTCTCATGGATAGTGCTCTATCTGATTGGATTGAGTGCTTTGGTAAGCTTTTTAGGATGAAGTAGTGAGGGAATGTGAGACATTCTCTCAAGAGAAATCCTGGAGCAAAACAAATTATTCTTATATTGTCTTCTAAGGGACCTGGTTATGTACGGTTACACTGCTTTTGTTTAAATGGCACATGCAAATTTGGGGCCAGTGCTTAGTTGCTTGAGAAAATATTATCTGGGTAGAAAGCTGTCACCAGGGGTCCTGATTCTTTATTTTCTACCCCATAGTGCTCAGATTATGCTGATAATTAAGATTAAACAATATTTAATAAAATTTTTTTCAAAGGCTCAGAAAAATCATCTAGTCTAGTTAATCCTCATGACCCAATGTAGCCAGATTATAAGATACAATTTCTAGATTCCTCAACCACTTAATCTCTTACCTGGAAAATAAAAAGTCCTCAATTTCAGTATTTCTCTATTAACATGCAAGCACCAAAAATAGAATTAACTGGGTATGGTCTTAACAAGCCAAGAATAGAACAAAAATATCTTCCTTATGGTAGCTACTTTATTTCTATAGATTCGGTCATAGATTGTTTTAGCTTTTCTGATGGTGACATCCACAAACAATCCATATTTAGTTTGCTGTGAAATCTATTCTTAAACAACTTTTAAATTTGTATCTTAAATACCTGCCTTCATTTTCTCCCAACTTATACCTATGCAGTTAGTTTTGAAATTCTGGGAGAGGATATTTTAATTAAAAATGTAACATGAAGATCTGCTCAAAATCATACAACATAGTTAAACTTTATACAGGAGCATACCACCTCTGTGTACACTGGAGCAACAAGCTATAAGATACTTGACACAGTAGGTTTCTAGTTTAGTGTGCCTACTTTGTCACAAGTTCTACATCTGAGGGTCTTCACATAAATAGGTGACACAATGATCTATTATTTTCTTGGCTGTTGTATTTGTTATGCTTCCTGTGTAAGTACTGGTCAAAGAAATCAATGAGCACAGAATACATTAAATACTCTATAAGGAACATGAATCTTGTAGCTTTAGGTGTAAAATCATTCTGACCTCACCTACTCTTTTCTTTCTCATTTAATCTCACTCACTCCTCTCACTTAATTCCATTGTATCTAAGACTATACAGATGTTTTCACTAAGAAATATACTGGAGTTTAAAAAATCTGGGATTTCAGAAATACTTATTCAAAGTATTGTTCTTCTACAAATAGGTGCAAAAATAGTTCTCTCACAAAGATAATTAAATATTAACATTAAAACACAAAGGGAAGCTGACTTTTGGAAATGAATATTGAAAGTGATCTATAGAAATTTCCATTTCTGACTGTGGTAGAGTTACTTGTACAGAACTTGCCCACTTTGGAAAACAAGTATAAAACTGGACAAATAAATGCAGATATTGAACAGGCAGCTCAGTATCCTAATCCTTGAGTAAAGGAAAACAAAAGAGCTGAGTCCCTGGTTTTATACCTGGAGGGACTTATTCATTTTTAGTACAGGTAGGGGTGAGCCAATTAGAGCATAGTGATTTTGTTGAACTTAGGAGAAAAAGATCCAAGTTTGGGGAAACTGAAGCAACTAGTCTTCACAGGGTACAGTATTGAAAAATAGGACTACACAGATAAAGAACAGTTCACATTGCATCTTTGCTGAATAATACACCAAAAAGTCTGAGAGAATCTGTTACTAGTAATCCTGGACTATAAGAACATTAAAAAAGGCTGGAGCTACCAAGAAACCGGCAGCTGACAAGAAGCCTGCAGAAAAGAAACCCACTGCGGAGAAGCCTGCTGCCTAAAAACTTATGTTTTTTCTATAAGAGTCAAATCATTTTGGACAACTAATTTTGAATAAAGACCTGATCAAAGCCAGTGAGAAAAAAAAAAGAATATTAAAAAATATTTTACCCACATTGAAGGAAATGCTAGACAATAGAAACTTGGATCCTCACAAAGGAAGGAAGAATACCATAAATGGTTTAAGTGTGAGTAGTTATAGGATACTTTTTTCCTATCATTTAACAAATAGTGAAATATAACTGACTGTAAAGCAAAAATAATGTATTGATGGGTTTATATATATATATGTAATATGTGTAACAACAGGACTAAGTAGTAAAAAGAAAGTATACTTAATGTGTTTTTCAAACTATGTGCAAAGTGGAGTAATAGTCATAGAAGACTGTAATAACTTAAAAATTGCATAAATCCAGAGTAATCACTGAAAATTTTTAAAAAGGAGACAAAATGGAATATAAAAATGCTTAATTTAAAAATAAAAGGTAAGACAGAATATAACAAAAAACAGAGGAGACAAATAGGATACAAATACCAAAGATGGTAAGCTTAGACAAAAACTTATCAATTACATTAAATGTAGTCTACATATTCCAAGTAAGTGGCAAACCAGGCCAGGAAGGAAGGAAAAAAAAAAAAAAAAAAGCAAAACACAGCAAGTCCATTTTTAGGTATAAATTTGCAGATAAGTAAAAAATAAAAGGATTAAGACATATATATTTATATATTATGCTAACTGTAATAAAAAGAAAGCCAGACAGGCTATATTAATATGAGACAAAGTAGATTTCAGTGTAAAGAATGTTACCAGGGATTAAAAAAAAAAGAACATTTAGTAATAACAAAAGGATTAATTCAGCAAAAAAAAACCCCCAAAATCCTAAATGTATATGCTCTTAGTTACAGAGCTTTCAAACACATGAGACAAAAAATTGATAGAACTAAAACAAGAAATTGGGAAACCCACCACTGTAGTTAAATAATTCAATACTTCTTTCAGTAATTGATAGAAAAAATAAGTGGCAAGTCAGTAAGGATATAGGAGTTTTGAGCAATACTACCAGCCAACTTGACCTAATTGACATTTATGGAACATCCCACCAAAAGTCTGTAGAACTTTCATTCCTTTCAAGTGCACATGGAATATTTACCAAAGTAGACCGTATGTGCGGTTATAAAAAAAGTCCATAAAGTTAAAAGAAATTACATGAAGTATGATTACTTACCACATGCAAAGTAAAAATGAGTGACAGGAAGCTATCTGGAAAACTAACAAGTATTTGGAAATTAAACAATCTATTTCCAAATAACTTATAGGCTATAGAAAAAATTACAAGGAAATAAAAATATTTTTCTCCTGAATGCTAAATATAAGAATTTGTGTGATGCTGTTCAAACCATGCCCAGAAGAAAATTTATCTAAATTTTCATTTTAAGGAGGTAGAAAAGAGATTAAATTCAAAATAAGCAGGAGAAAAGAAACATAAAATCAGGAATCAATGAAATTAAGCAGACACACAAATAACACTAAAAAAGAAACCCTAAAACTGGTTATTTAGGGAAAAAAACCCTGATACTACATTGTAGCTAGACTTCTAAAGCTAATAAATTACAAATGGCTGTAACAAAAGAGGGGCATCATTACAGATCTCACAAATATTAAAATGAAATGGCATTTTAAACATTTTTATGCTATTCGATCACCAATTTTGCTAACAAAGATCGATTTCCTGAAAAAGATCAGTTACTGAAGCCAACATAAGAAAAAAATTACAAAAGTCAGAACACTACTACATTACCTAAAGAACTTGAATATGTAAGTAAACAAACACTTCCCACAAAGAATACTCCAAATTCAGAAAGCTTCACTGGTGAATTCCAATGAACAGTTAAGGATAAAATATTACCAATCCTACACAAAGTCTTTAACGAAATAGAAGAGAATGCTTTCTAAATCATTTTAGGAGGCTAGCATTACATATGTAATGAAAACTATAAATAACAAAGAAAACTGCAAACCAGTATCTTCTTCAACATGAACACAAAAATCTTTCATAACAATCAAACCCAGCAATATCTAAGAAAGGAAGATAAATCATAAGCCAGGGTTTATCTCAGGAACACAAAGTCTGGTTAGTATTTGGAAATTCCATTAATGCAGTTCACCATACAACAAAGGAGAAAAAAGCCCATGTGATTGAGAGGCATTTGACAAAAATTAGTTTCTGTTCATGACACAATCTTTCTGAAACCTGGAAACAAAAGAGAAATTCCTTTGATAAAGCTTATCTGTAAGAATTTACAGCTACCATCATAGCTGATGGCAATAAAAAAAAAGAAAAAAGAAAAACTAAATGCTTTTCTCTACAATTGGGAAAAATACAAGGATTTCCAGGTCACCACTTTTATTCAACATTATACTAGATGTCCTGGTCAGTGCCAAAAGAAATTACAGCCATACAATCATTTTTGAATGGAAGTAATTAAATGTTCTCTATTTGCAGTTAAACATGATTATGTATGTAGGAAATTCTAAGCAACCTCCAAAAGGTACTAGATATAAGTAAATTTAATAAATTAAAAGGATATTTGGCTTATAGACAAAAAAAATTAAGTTTCTATGTGCTATAAATGATTATTTGGAAAACTAGATTAAAAAGTCCCAAAATATACTTTTAGGGATGAATTAAAATGCGTGCAATACCTGTACAAAAACATCCTTCAAAATATTGAACAAAATTAAAGTTGTAAACAAATAGACACATTCATGGATTAGATTCAAGGTTGTAAAAATACTAAATCTTCCCCAATTAATCTATAGATTCAGCACTATCCTCATCAAAATCCCAGCAGGTTTTTTGTAGAAATTGGAAGTAGGATTATAAAATACAGATGGAAAAAGGGACATAAAGGAGACAAAATAATCTTGCAAAGGTGAAAAAAGTAAGGCTTACAATACTTAGCTTCAAGATTTATATAATGGTACAGTAATCAAAGCAGTGTTGTACTATTATAAGGATAGATGTGTAAATCAATGGAACAAATAGAGAATGCAGAAATATAATCACACTTATATGGCGATTTTTTTTAAAGATTTTATTTATTTATTTGAGAGAGAGAGAATGAGAGACAGAGAGCATGAGAGGGAGGAGGGTCAGAGGGAGAAGCAGACTCCCCGCCAAGCAGGGAGCCCGATGCGGGACTCGATCCCGAGACTCCAGGATTATGACCTGAGCCGAAGGCCGTCGCTTAACCAACTGAGCCACCCAGGCGCCCTTATATGGCGATTTTTAACAAACGTGCCATGTTACTTAAATGGGAAAAAGATAGTCTTTTCAACAAGAGGTGAAGGAATAAGTGGTCCCATGGGAGAACAAATCAACCCTGACATTTATCTCCCCGTAATCACAAAATTAATATAGAAATAGATCATGGAACTAAATGTACGATCTAAAGCTATCCAATCTCTGTAAGTAAATATAGTTGAAAATCTTTGCAAACTTGGCCTTTCTTAGGACAAACATTTCTTAGGACACAAAAAGCATTAACAATAAACAAAGAAACAAAATAAATGGCACCCATGTTTTCTAAGCAATCTGCTCAACAAGAACATCATTACAAAAAATAAAGCAACAAAACAGACTGGAAGAAAATACTTGCAATAGATATAACCCGCAAAAGATCGTTTTGAATGTATCAGGAACTCCTAACCTCAGTAATGAGAGACAAGCCATTGCCAAGTGGCAAAAGATTTGAACAGACATTTTGCAAAAGAACATATAACAGAGGCTAATGTGCATGAAAGAGCTACTTCACATAATTAATCAAAAAAATGTAAGTTATAATATTTATATTTTTATAATTCCCACTAGACAGCTAAAACTAAAAATAATATCAAATATACCAGGTGTTGGCAAGGATATAGAACAAATGGAACTCTCTCAATACATTGCTGGTGGGAGTGTTAAATGAAATCACCCTTGTGAAAATCAGTTTGGCACTTAAAAGTTAAGTATCTCACATAGCACTTCTACCCGTAGTTATTTCCCCAAGAGATACATACCCCATGTCCACAGGAAGACTTATACGTGAATGCTCGTTATAACTTAATTCAAAAGAACCAAAAACTGAAAATAACCCAGATATTCATCAGTAGGTGCAACAGGTAGACAAATTGTGATAATACCATAAAATACTACTCAGCAATAAAAAAATGATTCACTGCTATGTGATAAATGAATTTTTTTAAATGCTGAGTGACAGAAGCTAAACACTGAAGGATGCATACTATCTAACTTCATTGACATAAAATTCTATAAAAATGAAAACTAACCTAAAGTGACAAAAAGCAAAAACAGTGGTTGCCTCAGGGAGAGGTGAATTGTAATCATTAACACCGGGCAAGAGGGAGCAAGTTGCTTTCCATATTGTTATCAGTTTGTCCCAACTGCTGACAACATACCTCCACAAATGTAGCAATATGAAGCAACACTTACTCATGATCTCACAATTGTAGGTCTTAGGTCCAGGTACCAAATGGCTTACTGGTTTTCTACTCCAGGTTTCACAAGGTTGAAATCAAGTTTTCAGCAGTGATGTGTTCTCTTCCGGACGCTCTGAGGATGAATTCACTTTCAAGCTCATTCAAGCTTTCAGAAAAATTCACTTCCAAGCATCTGTAGGAATGAAGTCCCATGTCCTTTTTGGAGGTCAGCAAAGGTCATTCTCAGCTTCTAAAAGCATTCCTTGCCTCATGGCCCCTTTCCTCCAGCTTCAAAACAACAAAGGCAAGTTGAGTCCTTCTCATATTTTCAGTCTCTCTGACCTTCCTTTGTGCCTCATGTCTCTTACTCTTCCGCCTTCCTTCTGCTTTTAAGGGCTTGGGTGACACATTTGGGCCCACCTGATAATCGGGGATAATCTCCCTCAGCTGACTAGTAACCTTGATTACAACCGCTCAGCAAAGTCCCTTCACAGTGTTTGGCTAAATAACCAGGAGCTGGAATCTTGGGGTGGAGGGACTCTTCAGAATTCTGCCTAACACACATCTTGATTGGGGTAGTGGTTACACAGGTGTATTCATTTGCCAATGTGCTTCAGATTGTTCACTTAAAATGGATTAATTTCATTACATAGAACAGATCTTAGTAAATTTGATTTAAAATGTAAAAAAAAATCTACAGAATATTTATTGTGGTAAATGGAAATATAGAAGAAAGGCATGTGCTATGCTTTAGAAAAAATGAAACACTATTTATATAATGTCTTTAATAAAGTGTAGTGCATTTTGTATTTAATACACACACGAGTACATACACATTTACATTCAATTAACTTAATAAGACGTTAATTCAGTTGTTTCTCAGATGACTCTTAGAAAACTTTTACCTGATTTGAGAGAAAAAAAAACAGCAGCAAGAATAGCCAGATTAGAAACAAACTCTATCTCACATCCTTCTCGAGTAACTTATGCCACTTCTCTATAAGCTTGTATAAATAAATATAGATGCCATTCAAACTGACTAGATTAGTCCTTTTGAAATATGATGAAGGGGGGAACAAGGCTTTTCACAGGCTCAGAATAGTTTCTAGAGCAGTACTGTTCAACAGAAATGTAATGTAAGTCACATAAATGATTTTAAACATTTGAGTAGCCACATTATAAAGTTAGGAAAGACAGATGAAATTAATTTTAATAATGTGTTTTATCTAATATATCCAAAATATTATAATTTCAACATGTAACCAATGTATTTTACATTTAAAAAAACAAGTATTTGCAATTCTATGTCTTTAAAATACATGAAATCAAAGAGGGAGACAAACCATAGAGACTCTTAACTGTAGGAAACAAACTGAGGGTTGCTGGAGGGGAGGTGGGTGGGGAGAAAGGGTAACTGGGGTAATGGACATTAAGGAGGGCATGTGATGTGATATGCAACTGATGAATCACTGAACTCTACCCCTGAAACTAATACTCTATATGTTAATTAAATGAATTTAAATAAAATAAAATTTAGAAAGTAGTAAGCATGATGATTAATTTTATGTGTCAATTTGGAGGGTGTTTTTTGGATGAAATTAACATTTAAACTCATGGACTTTGGGTAAAGCACATGCCCTCCATACTATGGGTGGGCTTCATTCCATTGGTTGAAGGCCCGAATAGAAGGAAAAAAAACAAGCCTTCTCAAGAGGGCATTCTTCAGCAGACTGCCTTTGAACTTCATCTACATCATCAGTTCTCCTGCCTCCAGGTTACCAGCCTTCAGACTGGTATTACACTGGTTCTCCTGGGTCTCCAGCCTGCCAGCCACGTAATCATGGGAGCCAATTCCTTAAAATAAATCTTTCTCTTAATCTTTCTCTCTATATATAGATATAGATAGGTAGCAGATATAGATTGAGATTTAAAGATATATGTATATACATACACATATACACATACATACATATATAGATAGATCTATCTATATCTATATAATTCAATATAAAATGAACCTTAAATATAAAGGTTCTTCAGAAAACAGAATCAATTGTCTATCTATCTATCTATCATCTATCTATCTACTGTTGATTCTATTTCACTGGAGAACCTTTATATTTTATACTTTCAGCACGTCTCAATTCAATTAACTCTTTTAGTTCCTTAGATGCCCCAGCTACATTTTAAGTGCTCGGTAGTCACAGGTGGTTAGTGGCTACCATAATAGTCTGGAGCAAGTATTGGCAAACTTTTTCAGTAAAGGGTCAGATGGTAAATATTTTAGGCTTTCTACTCGATATGATTTCTGCTGCAACTACTCAACTCTACTGCTGTAGCCAAGAAGCAGCATAGACAATATGTAAACAAATGGGTGTGGCTATCTTCCAATAAAAATTTATTTATAAACAGGCAGCAAACCAGATTTGTCTAGTCAGCTATTATTTGTCAACCCATACTCTAAAGGAATTGAAGCAATCTTCTGGCTCCATAATACTATGATTAAAGACAGATCTTACAGGGGCACCTGGGTGGGTCAGTTGGTTAAGCGGCTGCCTTCAGCTCAGGCCATGAACCCAGGGTCCTGGGATGGAGTCCTGCCTTGGGCTCCTTGCTCAACAGGGTCTGCTTCTCCCTCTCCCTCTGTCCATCCCCCCTGCTCATTCTCTCTTTCTTCTCTCTCTCTAATAAATAAACAAGATCTTTAAAAAAAGAGACAGCTTTTGCATTTCATTAAATTTGTTTGTCCTGAAGAGTATCCTTTCAAATGTCAATGCAGTTCTGTCAGCTTTACCTCTTTTTGTTGAATATCAAATAGATCAAAAGTTTACAAAGTCTAAAGAAATTCACTGATATATAGATAATTTAAGAGTACTTAAAATATTAATGTAGTCATGATATTAAGGGAAAAATTAGAACATTTTAGTATATTTTACTTCCTTTTTAGAAGTTTCCTATAAAGAATATTTACACCATAGCACATCCTCTTTCTTATCACTTTAGTTTTAGCATTCAAAAGATGTGACAAAAGCAGGCCTTCCTAGATTCACAAATCATTCTAAATAGAAGGTGGGAGGAGAGCAGACACAAATTACAGTGGACTTTGAAATCAGTATATCATCTGTAAGCATGTACTTCTTCATGTTCTAGCTTGAAGACAGACTGACATTTTCATCACGCCCCCAGTGAAGGTGTGGATGCATGGGCACATGTGCATATTAGAGTTAGTTCCAGATGCATTAGCAAATTATTAATTAGAACGTTCTTTCCCAGTGTTATAAGTTCAACATGACTTTGGAAAGAATTGAGCCCAATGTCAACTGAGAAAGACTGTCAACTGAGAAAAATCCAAATGATTCTTTTATCTTCAGGGCCACTGTGAACTCTGCAATGTGCACTGGGAATTTGCTTTGAGATGACTTCTAGACAATGACCTTGACAAAATCAGGCAGTTTAGACAGAACTGTTACCATGATTGTTTTGTCCGAATGGATGGTTAGGTTAAGTAATTAACTAAGTAATCAGACATTCAATCACTCCTTAAGTCAATTAATTAACTTGATGCTTAAAAATGTGAAACATAGATGCTCCTAAGGATGACATAGTCATAAAATGTAGTCACTGCCCTCTAAGAGCTTTCTCTTGTTATCTGTTTGGCTCTCTTCCTCCCTTCCTTCCTTCTTCCTTCCTTCCGAATGTCCCATATAGTTTATAATCCAGGATGTAATTAAGGTTCACACATTGTCTTTGGTTATTATGTAAAGGAGTCCACACTTTGATGAGCTACTTTAGACTTGTGCCTTATGACTTTGTGAAAGAATTCTTTTGATTTTTCCTCTAGATATGAGGCACTTTTGGTTTTCATGCCCGTGGAAATATAAATACTTTGACCTTTCTTCCATAGAAAAACATATGTGAAATATTTGGGAACCATTCTGGCTTCCCCCCCTTGTATTATTGCTGATCATCTATAAGGAGGTCTGTTTAAGGTTTTAACACAATTTGGAATATGCCCACGTCTCTTACTGTGTGAGATTATAAATTCTAGCTGATAGGAATTGCTAAACTGTAATTTTCAGAGTTAGTCTCTTTTGGTTTTGACAGAGACTTACACTTTTGGCATTAAAGAGTGTTCTTTATCTTGTTCTTGTTCCCAGTGGGACCCTGAACAAGCTGAAGTCAGTATGTCAGTAGTTCCCAGGTTCCATAGTCAGAATATTATTTCTTAATCTCACCATCCATTCCCATCACTTGTGAGAACCTTCCTTTAATTAACTTCTTTGTGAATTAAATTTAATTAACTTTTTTATTTTCTATGATAATGCTGCCTCCTATGTTTAAACAAAACATACCTCCTGTAGCAGAAGCTACTGATGGCTCATGTCCCCTCATGGCACCTCTGAATTTCACCTACACCTAAGTGGACAATGTCTATACCTGTGGACAGCTTCCCCTACAAGGCCTGTGTCTTTTTGTGGGCTTTGCTCTAGAACTATGAACGAGAGATGGTCAGTAATTGTGGCTACCCACGATGACTAGATATCCAACACCTCCAGGAGTAATTGTCAACAAATGAGGGACTAGAGTTAGTGAATAAATGCCCCAGGTTCCCACCCATCATATGATAATACTGAAACACATTTAAAGACACCTTGAGAGCAACCCAGGAGGAAAGAGCCTTAATTGTCCACAATGGAGACTTGCTCATTAACATACCTTTTATTGATTTTCTTTCTCTCTTGATTTACTTTCCCTACTCCCTTACCTGTGCTTCCTGGGATCATATCACAAATAAACCACCTATCATGCCTGTCAATTTATCAGGATAGGCATGGGGGGAGGGGAACACTATCTGTGCTTACCTGATTCTGTGCACTCTCTAACACTATAGTGCTGAATGTCATCTGGGAGAGCACTAGACTATGATTCAGCTGCTGTTTACTTGTCTTCTTATATTTCTCACTGTACAAGACATAGAAGTACATACAAGAAAGAATTCTCTTTAGTTTTCTGAGGCAAGGTTGAAAATTACCTAATGGTACGATCTTTTGCATTGGGCAGAATATGTTCATATGCTTATCTCATCGATTCCTCATAATACTTTGGAAGGTCAGCATATTTAATCCAATTTATAGATGGAAATATTGAGACCTGGATTAAAGGACTATAAAAACCCAACTATGACATGGACTATGAAAAGCCGTATCAGTAAGAGTCCTTCTAACTTCAAAGTTAGTGGACACTACTGGACACTATTCAAAGTATGACATGGTTACCTAGAAACTGAAAATCCCAGGGGACACCTTATTTTCATTAGTATAACGACTGCTCTTATGTCATCCTGTCTTAAGAAAAAAATTAACAATTTTTTTTTCTGATGTTCAATAGAGTGGTGATCACATAATCTCTCTTCTCCTCAATTTTAAAAAGCAAGGGTTGGGGAAAAGGAAGGGAAGGACCTTAATGTAGATCTAATTGTTCATGTTTCAAGTATCAAAAGTAGACTATTTCCAACCGTAAACAACTCTTTTCTCCTCACATTACTGCTGTCTTCACAGTCTACTGTGTCAGATCTTGACCGCTTTGCCTGGTCTTTGAAGTTATCCTAAACATATTTTCTTCTACCTGTTAGGACTTACTGTATTGCCACTTGGTCTCAACACACATCCATCCTAGAGTCGGACTAATTCTCTTACTGTCAAAATGAAAACCCTTCTTTCTGCTCAACCAGTGCTTGCCTCCCTTCATTCAAATCCTACCCACACTTGATGGTCCAGCTGACCTTCCCTTTGCTCTGCACCAAAATATTCCCACTGCTCCCACCCTCAGAACCATCTTCCTTTCCTAAAATGTTTCCCATATATTTTGATTTTCAATCAATTCTGGGAAGGCAACAAAGTTTCCCAAGTCCTTAAAGGCAGCACTCTAAACAGTATGTGATTGCACAAAATACACCTCAATTATTTATAGGCAAAGCAATGAGGAGAAGCTCCAAAGTGGAGGAACAATCTTATAATTCTGAGACTTTGTTTCTTTATCTGGCAGATGATTAACCAACTCTGTTCCTCATTCTGGGCCTTAAGTGAAGGAAAGTGCTAAAAAAAATTCCTCCAGGGACCCCAATTTAAAATGTATTATGTATCTCAATCACAGAAAAATATAAGAACTCACCCCTAAAGTACATAATATCCATTCTTCACCTGCAGTGTAAGAGAGTCACCTTACATTTCTGGGATTGAGTTGTTTATTTATTTGTTTGTTTATTTATTTATTTATTTATTTATTTATTAAGATTGTATTTATTTGACAGAGAGAGAGACAGTGAGAGAGAGAGACAGCAAGAGAGAGAACACAAGCAGGGAGAGTAGGAGAGGAAGAAGCAGGCTTCCCGCCGAGCAGGAAGCCCGATGCGGGGCTCGGTCCCAGGACCCTAGGATCATGACCTGAGCCGAAGGCAGATGCTTAAAGACTGATTCACCTAGGTGTCCCTGGGATTGAGTTTTAGATTTTCCATTGAGATGGATTCTATAGAAGACATTTGTGGCTTTATAGGAAAAGAATATTGTAATTGTCTCGCAAGCATTTGAGGCCAAAGGAGAGAGTGAGCGTTTGTGTGGAGTGTAAATAAGGGAAACTTCCCTGGAGCTGTTTAGGATGTGAGTCTGGCCCAATTTTAAGAGAGCTCCTGCTCTGCTGTGCAGCATCTCCAAGGAGCTGATCTAGAGAGCTATCTCGAAATAACTTGGAAGCAGTTCAGAGTTTGGGTCAGCTCTGTAGGGAGGGCAGACAGAAAGAGAAATGGCCATTGTGCTGAAAGGATTACTGAAGAAGGCATTCAAAAAGAGAGGGGACAAGAGAGAAGAGTTGCTTCTTAGAAGAAGGAACAGGACATCTTGCAGCAGGGCGTCACTGCAGGCTTCTTTGCTGTGCTGTCTTCGCTTAGGGAAGGATTGTTGTCATTGAGATTGTCTCAGACATTCCACATAAAACCACAAGCAACTGTACTATGCACAGCTCAGGAAAGGCTTAGCTGAGGGCCAGCTAGATTGATGGTAAAGTAATTCAATAGATGGAAGCCAAGAACTGTCAAATGAGGGAACAGCCTAAAAATAACAAGGCAAGACTTCACTCTGTAAAGGTAAAGGTTAAAAGAGAACTCAACAACAAATTGTTAACTTGAGACTACTATGTCCCAGGCACTTGGTCAGATGATGGGATGAACGTGGTGAGAGTCAATCAGACCATGATATCCTGTTTTTCCAGGGATTCAAGTTCAAAGAATATCTGGTAGGAAAGGATGAAGAAATTATCTAGTCTAGAGGCAAAAACCAGAGGTCTGAGATATGCACTGTTTATTTATAAAACTTGAATTTGAATGCTAAAAGCCTTTAGACCAGGTATGCACACTCCAGCTGCCCTTGTTCTAAGCCCTTCTTGTATTCTTGAGCCACTGACTTGCCTGAAATGCTTTCCTGCCTCTGAAAGCATTCCAGTTTGCAACTCCTGCATATCTGGTTTTACAGATGGCGAAACTGAGGATAAGAAGTTAAAGGACTTACCTCTGTCCCACCACTGAATAGGAGCACAGGCAGGACCAGGTCCAGAGATTCCTTTCTTTCAGTGAAACACACACACATCAGGGCTGTTAGCATCTGTCTGTGTAATCACAGAGAGTGAGTCAGGTCCTAGACAACTCTCTTGGGTTATTCAGAATGACATTTTTAGAATGAGTCTAGTCTATTGCTCTAGTTGTTGGCACCCTTCCCACCACTTCTGCTGCTTTTCCCCTTTTCCCAGGTGAGTGAGACAATGAAGCAATCTCAGACAGGCTTTGGAATGTTTGGGGCAAACATAAAACGACTGCTCCAAAAATCAATGACTGTTTCATCTCCATTGAAGAGAGGTGGCCTGGGTACTGGTGGCCATTCAGATCTGTTCCTTCTTTCCCACTTCTGTACTACATTCCTTATCCTGGCTTCTTCTACTCTGAAGACTCAGGTCCCATGTGCTCTTCAGTCTCCATGTCTGGGTAATCACCCTTCTGTGGCCTAGAGATCACAGCCACTCTTCCCCCCACCAACACATCACCCAGAAGCTGTCAGCTCATAATGATTTTCAGTTGCAACTAACTGGGATGAGAGTACTGTTTTAATTGTTATTGAATAACTTAAATTAAGCAGGGCAGTAGAGAAGGCAGGTGGCAATGAAGATGGGAATTGTACTTCTGTTCAGAGGCATAAATTTAGGACTCCAGCAATTGTATTGTGATCTGAAAGCTGAGAATTTATGAGTTTTAAAATATATACACTAGGAAAACTTCTAGAATAGATTGCATTTTTTAATAGTAGGTTTAGTGTGTTCTCTACAGAAAAATGACAGGGCAATAAAAGAGGTCCTTGCTTTATGACACCAGAATATTTTAGATAAGACTCAGTACTGAGACTTAACTGATTTTCTGCTGGTGGAGAGCAACAGCAAAGCAGAGAGGAAAAGTGGAATGATGGTGTTATAGCCCCTGACCAACTTAGTTATAGTCTGAAAAACAAAAGAGAAGGAAACTAGCATTCTATGTGTTAGAAAAATCAACAGGACTTTCATCCATTCACTGTCAGCCATGTGCCCATCCTGGGCTAGGTGCTTTGGGACATTAAATAAAAATGACAATAAAACAGAAAAAAGACTGGTTCTGTATTATGTGTAATTTAGTTTGGAAAACAGGAAGGATGTTTAGAATCAAACACTAGGTTGTGTGGCTCAACTGGATTACAGGACAGTGAAGAAGGAAAAGGCCACGGGTTAGAGGAATCTGGGAAAGTTTTTTGCTCAAGATAGATATTGAGAGGAAATCTCAGAAAATGGAGAGAAGTGTGGAAGGGGTGGGGTCTCAGGAAATGAGGCCAGTATGACATAGCTGGGCAGGAACAATGGAAGGGGCACTCAGGAGATTCATTAGCCTAAAGCAGAAGGTCTGTGTTAAAATGTTGGTAGTATGTGACCACAAATGCCAGTCATGCAAGGACACAGCTGCTACAGGCTTTCTGAAGGTCTTCATCCTGACTTAATGATAAGGGTACTATTCCTCTCTTGGCTAGAGGAAATAGGGCTAACTGCCTGACGAAGTAGGAAGCCAGCTGGGTAGAATACTTGGCCCAAATCTGTCCCCTGATCTGCCTGATGACCTCGAGGTTATTTGGTCAGAAACAAAGTCTTCCCTTCCAATGTGAGGAATGAGGTTTCAACTGCCAAGAACCTTACAAGAGGGGACACACAACTGCCAAGAACCTTATAAGAGGGGACATAGAGACAGTTATTGAATGGTAAGTGACTGATGGCCAAGGTTTTACCAAGAAGACAGTTTGGTGAGTGGTGGGACTGCCCGGAAATGATAGAAGAAGTGACACATTTTAGAGGTGGGGTGGTGCACAGTAAGAAATGGCACACAAAATAGAGGCCTCACAGTGTGGTAGAAAGAGCAAGGCTATGAGGTTCAGATACACCTAACTTTAAATCCTGAGTGCCAACTTTTGGGGAGGAGCAAGTGCTCAGCTTTCAAATAAAGACGGCAAAATTTATGTAAGAGAATCAGAGAGCATGTAAGTAAAACACCTGGCAAAATGCCTGGCTCCAGCAGGCACTGAATAAATAGTAATAATTATTAATTTAAAGAAAAATATGGGAACATCACAGAGGAACTTTAGCAACTTGACAATTCTGACAACTTTAGTGTTGATAAAAGAACTAAGGCTTAGTTGAGAAATTATTTAAAAAACTCTTCTTGTTCTTTCCCCAATGCTTCCCAACCAGTATGGAATCATGTCAGGATGCCCTTCTTGTAGCTATGGGATACATCTGTTGTTCTTCCTCCACCTAGGGTCCATTTCCTCTTTTTCTGGTAACTGCACCTCACCTATCCTTGGAGGAAGCATCCTACTCTACTCTGAATGCACAGAGTTTGTGCGGAGTTGAATCTAACTCTTGGCAGCAGGGTGGGCAGTTGATCAAGGCATAACAAGTCAGAACTGTCCATCCTCCTGGCCATTCCCCCATGCTACTCCCCACCCCAGGGACTGGAATGTGACTCACCAATCAGTCCACTCTGACTGGCATCAAATGTCTTACAACTATTGGGAAAAAGAAGCTGCTAACTAATGAGAAGACCTGCTAGAGGATAGAGAGTAGAGAGAGAGTCCTGATATGAATATAGCAACGGTGCCAGGCACTGTTCTAAGTGCTGTGGATATCAACTTTATTTAATCCTTCCAAAAATTTTATGAGAAAGTTATTATTAATATCTCCATTTTAGAGGAAAGGAAATGGAGTCATTCACTGAAAGGGGTAAAAACTTGCTCCAAGTTACACAGCCAGTGGGTACCTAACACTACCGGGATTTAACCCCAGACTGTCTGGTTTCAAAGTCCTTGCCTTAACCAGTATACCATGCTGTCTTTTCAAGAGATATTTCAGATTCTGGATCCTCTATACTTTTCAGTTATGTGAGCCAATATAATTTCTTTTTTGGCTTAGGCCAGTTTGAGCTGGGATTTTGCCACTGGCACCCAAAGGAGTCCTAAGTAATTCAACTGCACAACAAATGTGCTGTCTGTCTTTTCCAGGGTCCCCGTGTTAGCCCAGACCCTGCTCTTCACTTGCTGAAGTTACTGTCCAAATGTATAAACCTTTCATTCAAAGTCTTCTGCATTCTTATACAAACCTGTGTTTGGATCTTACTTTTAATCCTCCTCTACAAAAATTTCCTCTTTGTCACCTATTAGTGATCTCTTTTAACCTACAGCTGAGTTAATTACTTCTTGTAAGTCCATTGACCCTTCTGATCTCACGCTCACTCATTGCTAGGGAAGAAGTCTAAAGTAGTATTTTGCAATTTCTTAAAATCCATCTCTCATTCGATAACTGTAATAACCTCTCCCCTGTCTTTCTCCTCTTGCAAATGGAAGAGGCTGCAGCCTTTTCCCCACACCCCAGTGGTCCTTGTTAGCTTTCCAGCAGTAGTTGCAATATTTTAAACAAGGCTTTCTTGCAATCATTTCTTCCTCCTTTGTGTATTCTCCTCTTTTCAAAGTGCATTTGGTTGTGCTCCCAGCTGTGTAGGATTGTTTGGGTGCTGGTCTGTAGTGAAAGGATAAGAAGAATAATTGGCTAACACAAGGCCTGAGGGAAGGATTCCAATAGGAGAAAAAGCTAATCTTTGATGGGAGAAAGCTCCTGTTTCTTTCTGGGTTAGAAAAGGCAGCATTTTCAAATTGAAATCTCTAGGACTGAGACAGATTTCTTGAGAATGTTCGTGGTCCTCTGCTTGACAACACAGATTTCTTTGGGACTTTGTCCTGCCTCAAAGGCATTGAGAGCAATATGTTAACAACGGACACCTGAATTGCCTTCCCAATGCTGTGTGCTCTAAGTTGACCCCAAAATTGCTGAAGCAGGCTAAGCTTTTCCCCTAGGGTGCTGGTTATACACTGGTAAGTTCTTAAGCTTCATTCACAGCTCCTCTGTTTTCCAATGACCCTGTTCCCTGCTTTTCCCAGTCAGGCTGATCTGCAAACATACAAACTTCAACCACAAACTATTTGCAACTCCAAAGGAAGGAACAGTGCACCGAGGAAGAAACAAACCAACACTCACAACAACACAACCATAGGAGCCTGTAGACAGTTAGTTCTGCTCCCACTTCGGGAAGACCTGACTGTCCTCCTACCCCATCTCTAGAGAGGAACAGTTGTTTCAGATGAGTGAGGAGGATTACTTGGATTATTACAATGCTAAAATGGATTTTCTGTACAAGACAGGATAAAAATCCTTCCTAAACACAGTCTCACTTCCAAAGAAGGAATTATGGCAAGACCCTTGCATCTTAAGAGCAGTGGTGGGAGTTTGGGAGTTTCTTTAGGAAACTTGATGTTGGTAAAGAACCCATACGCCTGTGATGAACCTGCCCTTTAGCAGTGCTCAATAGGCCACAGGGACTCAGTTAAACCGCAGCTAGAAATGACAGCCTTTAAGGACGAGGAGCTACTCAACTCCAACTTCAGACCTCATAAAGTGCTGAAATTCTTGGGGGAAAATGTGTGAAGTTATAAATAAACTTTATTCTATCCCCTAGAATATAGAATATAGATATCCCCTGAACATAAATAACTAATTTCTCCAGCAGTTTTTCTGTAACTGAGTGAATATATATCTTTATGAATTGTTTGAATAACCCTAATACACTGATGGGACTTTGTCTTGAACTCATATCACGGGAGTGAAAACAGACCTTATGTATCTTGAATGTTTCAGCTCTATTCTGAGTCATGAATCTTAAAAACATGTTTTTCTTTCAATTCCAATGATTTCTGTTGAACTGACCAACTGCATTCAGTTGATTATGAACTATTTAATCAGATTTTCTAATTCTCTGGTTCCATCACCGTAAGAAAAGTAATTTTTGTTCTTTTCAGTTCACTGGGTGAGTACATGCCCAGTCACTTTCTGGAGACATCACTGCTTACTGCCATTTGGAGTTTTTGCCTCCAGGCTCCACTCCAGTTAACTCTCCAGTTACTTTATCTTATTTCCCAGTTGCTTGGCCAAGTGAGGCTTCCAGGACACAATCTGTGCCAATCTTAAAGCATAGAGTTGCAGGTTAAAAAGTAATACATGTCGTTACTGTTTCAGTTCATAATATGGAAGTCATATACACTCCACTCCTCTTGACTATTGCTTCTTTGACTCAAATATTCTATGGGGTTCCTTTACCTATCTATTAATTCATCTTATATCCCAAATCCCAGTAATTAATAACAGGACAGCCTTTTTGTTCTTTTTTTTTTTTAAGATTTTATTTATTTATTTGACAGAGAGAGACACAGCGAGAGAGAGAACACAAGCAGGGGGAGTGGGAGAGAGAAGCAGGCTTCCCACCGAGCAGGGAGCCCAATGTGGGGCTTGATCCCAGGACCCTGGGATCATGACCTGAGCCGAAGGCAGATGCTTAACGACTGAGCCACCCTGGTGCCCCAGCCTTTTTGTTCTCCAATGAAAGAAGAATATTACCTATCTATACCTGGGAATTAGGTAATTAACCAATTTAATGTTTCTTTTTAAAAAATATTTTATTTATTTGAGAGAAAGAGAGGGAGAGAGCACAAGTGAGCGGGGAGGAGCAAAGAGAGAGGGAGAGGCAGGCTCCCCGCTGAGCAGAGGGCCTGATGTGGGTCTCAATCCCAGGACCCTGGGATCATGACCTGAGCCGAAGGCAGACACTTAACCTACTGAGCCCCCCAGGCACCCCTAATTTAATGTTTCTTTTGGAGAACACCTTACCAAATCCCTTAGTCTTGTTTCTCCTCACTTCTCCTGAATTACATTCTACAATCCAACTCTATGAAAGAATTTTAATTGCTTGGAAAGAAATAGAGTATGACTCCTGGACTACTTTAAACAGTAGTTTTCCAGATATGAGAAATATATTAAATCATATTATTTACCACTTTGCCCAATTAAAAGATAGAGTGAAGGGGATGAAAAACATAAATGGAGACCTAGAGGGGGGTATATGCAATGCCATTGAGTTTTTAATATTTCCCCTGTAGAAAGGAAGTTAATAATTGGGAGTAATTCCTTCTGACTTTAAGGGGGTGTTATAACAGAGGTTAGATTTACTTAAGTCAAGAAAAACTTGAAAAAGCAGGAGTGTCACTCTTATAATCCTCATTCCTGGAATTGAATAAAGAACATTGAGAAATTTAATACATAAGTGAGTTAGCCTCACTTACCACTAATTGTTTTCTAGTGTTAAGCAGTAATGATAGAGTCTATCTATAACCATTTGTAATCCACCTTTGTCAACCATGTTTATCTTATCTTTTTATTATAATGGGTGACCCTAGGCAATTTTCAATGCTTTGGGAAGGGGCTTCTTTTTCAACCCCAAATTACTTGCAACTCCAAAGGAAGGAACAATAGGTGAAGGTAGAAACAAACACACATGCACAACAACAATGTGACACAATGGGATTCATTCTGGAAAATAAATGCTCTCAACCTGCATTTAAAGACTTGTAGGATAACCCACTTTCTATATCATTGTGTTCTAAGGCCCAAGGATCTGAGTTTCTCCTCACAGTAAAGGTTTACCTCATGAGACTCTCTCTATTCTTCTCCATGCTTCAGAGGAGTATTTTCAACATGCTTATCTTCTGGTTCACTAATGCGCTCTTCAGCTGTAACAAATCTGTTCTTAAGCCTATCGAGTTCTTAAAGTTATTGTGTTTTTCAGTTATGGAATGGAATCAATTTCCATTCCCATTGTTTTTTTATAGATTCTAGTTCTTAGAAGAAAGCCTCCATTTGGTCATCTATTATTTTCAACATATGAATCACAATTTAATCATAATTTAAAGTCCATGTCTAATAACACTAATATCTGGGTCATCTATGGTTCTGTTTCTATTGTATTTTGTTTTCCTCTCCTGGTCCTGTTTTCGGTAATGAATTTTATGGAATGTTGAATTATGTATATGAAAAATTGTAGCACCTCAAAATGATATTTTTCTCTACAAGGAATTCATCCCATTCTCTGGCAGGCAGCTAAGAGACAGACTACCTCAATGTAGTCAGGGACTTGAGGCAGCTTTGTAGTGGTTGTAAGACTGGTTATAATATTGGTTCAATGGCATTCCTCAGGGACAGCCTTGCAGACAAAAAGAAAATGGTAAGATAAGTTTGGGAAAGCAAACATTGAGTACATTAATATTTTATATTTAATATGCTAGAGGTAAAATGTGCTGGTGATTGTATCTTTTCCCAGCTACCTTTAGTAACCAATGAGGTAGAAAATTCTAGGAAAGAGGAGTGTACATCTTGATGGTAATAATATGTGATGATATAGATTACACTTTAATAGTATTTATTTTATGTACAAGACACTGTTCTAAGTGATTTACACATATATATGAACTCATTTAATCTTCAAAATCATTCATATAGTATTAGTAATAATTGCAACTATAGACATTGCTATCAATTATCAGGTATTTATTTTGTGATAGGCCAGGCTTTCTACTAGCAGTGCTTCTTTTAATCCTAATAATAAATGAATGAAATAAATGATTTTTGCCATGATGATACTGAGGTATAAAAGTTAAATGGATGTCCCAATATCACCTGATTAATGATCCCAATCTAGACGGGGAAAAACAAAACTAGTATTTTAAATCACCATACTAGAGCTAAACCTTAAGGGTTGTGTTAATGGGGGAAAAATGCTGTGAAACACCACTTAAATTCTCTGCTTTTTATGTTTTCTCATTTAAAGTTCCATAAAAGATTGATGACCAGCACCTAAGTAATTATATTGTTTTCTAAGATAGTTATGGTTAAATAATAAATGTTATGGGATTGACATAGAATTAATCATAAGAAAATAGTAAAGACATTTCCCAAGAGTAGACTTTGCAATCTTTTACTCTGGCAAAATTGCAACTAAACTCCCAGAAGATAATAAATGTAATTAATTTCTAACATCAGTAAGCATAGCATTCCATTGAGAATGGCAACTTTGGGAGTGGAGAAATGAGTTTATAGCTATAGAAATGACAGCATAGTGTTCTTTGTGTTTATATCTGGGAGAAGTAAGCTGCTGTGCCCTCATCAACATACTCTGCCACCTACAGCCAGGTTAGGAAGAGAATAGTACTTTGGCTTAGAATATAAGTAATCCCTAAGCCTGCTGAGATCAGTTTTAGCTGAATTCTTATGTAGCTAAAAGCAGACATTAAGAGACTCCATAAATGCCCCAATACAAGCCAAGGTTGCCCCTCAAAATTATTTCTCAGAAAAGTTTCTGTTAGATTTTTTGTTCCCAGTTACCTGGTACCTTTCCAGGGAGAGAATTATGTATCTCTACCAGTTGCAGTGTGATTTTTTTTTCTTTTTTTCTAAAGAGAGAGCCTAAAAGCAACATAGACCAGAAAGGAACACAGACAATATACAGTAACAGTCACCTTACAGGCAATATACTGGCACTAAATTCATATCTTTTAATAGTTACCCTGAATGTAAATGGGCTAAATTTCCCAATCAAAACACACAGGCTATCAGATTGGATAAAAAAAACAAGACGCATCGATATGCTGTCTGCAAGAGACTCATTTTAGACCCAAAGACACCTCCAGATTGAAAGTGAGGGGGTGGAAAACCATTTACCATGCTAATGGACACCAAAAGAAGGTGGGGTGGCAATCCTTATATCAGACCAATTAGATTTTAAACCAAAGACTGTAATAAGAAATGAGGAAGGACACTATATCCTACTTAAAGGGTCTATCCAACAAGAAGATCTAACAATTGTAAATATCTATGCCCCTAACATGGGAGTAGCCAATTATATAAGCCAATTAATAACAAAAGCAAAGAAACACATCTACCACAATACAATGATAGTGGGGGACTTTAACACCCCCCTCACTGAAATGGACAGATCATCTAAGCAAAAGACCAACAAGGAAATAAAGACCTTAAATGACACACTGGACCAAATGGACTTAACAGATATATTCAGAACATTCCATCCCAAAGCAACAGAATACACATTCTTCTCTAGTGCCCATGGAACATTCTCCAGAATAGATCACATCCTCGGTCACAAATCAGGTCTCAACCAGTACCAAAAGATTGGGATCATTCAGTTGCTATGTGATTTGCAGTGCTTCACTATGGGATGAGTACACATCCTACCCCAGTGATGTTGGGTATGACAATGTGACTTTCTTTGATCCACAGAATATAGGTAATGTGATTGTTCAACATCTAAGCAAAAGCTCTAAGGGCTATTGAAGAAATCACTCATGGGAATGCAGATCATTGGTAGGGACTATGCCTCCTGCCTGAATCTCAGATTAAAAAAAAGATTCATGGTACAGAATTGCATGTAACTAACATATAACGTGAATAAGAAATACACCCTGTTGTTGTAAACCATTGGGATTATAATGTTGTTTGTCACTGTAGCAAAACCTAGGAAAAATTGACTGATACAAAATTACTCTAGCCACAAGTGTTTATCAGTGTTCTCATTTACAGAGTGCTGTTTTAATTACCTAATTTGAAAGAGCAGCTACTATTTAGTAAAAAAAACTATTTAATCAAACAAGGCTAATTTTGGATGTCCTTAGGGTTCTCTTCAGGGAATTGATTTAAAAGGAGGCACATAAAATTAACATAAACTTAGTAATTGTTCCTAGGGATGTGAAGTCACTATTGTAAATGTTAGATATCATTGTAAACCGGTATTTTGGATGATTTTGACTACTATAAACAGCAATATATTATTGATGATTTTGCAAAAATTAAGAAGATATACCCACAAAATTAAGGAGATAAATAGCAACAATTGTATATCATTAAGCAAACAGTTACTTCTCACTTAGAACATTTTTTAGTGGAAAATAAACCCAGCTCAGATTACAAAAAAATTCTATATCTCAAACAACTTAGAAAGCAAAGACTATATTATAATCTGAAAATCTGCTTTGGGGATGATTCAAAAATTGACTCTATAATTATACTAATGTTGAAGATACATGTGTAAGAAATAGAATATTTTTCATGAAATGTGAGTAAAAACTATTTCTAAATTAATATATTCTTGTATGTAATGTGTGATTTTAAATAGTACATATAACTATATTAATAAATTAATCTTTATAGACACTGGCATATATTTTCATAGACAGTAGATATTTTCATCCATGTCTATAACAGTTTTTTAACCACACTTTACCACCTTGAGCATGTGAATTATAAGAGACATGGATGAAAATAATGGACAAAAAAGTTTTACTAGGAAAATAAGCAAATATTGGGAGCCATATTTTATCTAAGAGAAAGAGTATATAACTCAGTTAAGGACAATCTTTTATTTTTAGCAACATGGAATCTTTGATGATGCTAGTCCTGTATTTCACCATGCCCCAACTGGTCCTATCAAAGACCTTCTTTTAATTTTTTTGGGGGGGGTCAGAGGGAGAGGGAGAGAGAATCTCAAGCAAGCTCCATGCCCAGCACAGAATCTGACATGGGGCTCCATCTCACAACACTGAGCTCATGACCCAAGTTTGATATCTAACTGATTGAGCCACCCAGGTACCCCTCACAGACCTTCTTTTAGAAGAGAAATGAACTATCTTATTTTCTACAATACACATTCCCTGTTTCTTAGACTGGGCCATCTTAATCCTTTATATTTCATTCCTGACTCTTTAATGTCATTAAATGTATCAACCAAAGCTTTGATTTTACTAGTTTTGAAAATTAGTGTTTTCTCTTGGGTGATGGGAGGTGTATGTATGGAGGGAAGGGGTGAGGTAAGGGGCCTGAACTAAAAGTATCTTTCTTGATAAATCAGCAAGTCATGATGGTGAGGACATTTTGAAATGATCTTTTTAGAGGACTTGGAGTACCAACATTCACTCTGGATTGTCTTGCTGGAGATTCTAAGGATTTATCTCAGACTGGGTGGCTTAAACTAGAGGAAATGTACTTTAGGAGAAGATGATGGATCATAGAACAAAATCAAGAATTTTGGGTAAGGAATAGAATTTTCTGAAGAATGATTAGAGATTTATGTGTGGAAATTTGAATGCCTAAGGACAGAGTAGAAAATTTAAAAACCCGGTTGAACCTATTTTGATATACTTTATAAATTGTTTGCCTTATTGGAAACTGTGGCAGAGTAAAGATGACCACAAATTTTTAACCCTTCTCCCACTGAGATATGGGATCCACAGTTTCTCCTTTTGAGTCTGGTGATCCGTGTGATGCTCTGACCTATGGAATATTATGGATGTGGTCCTGTGTGTCAAATGCTAGATCTAGAACTTAAGTGACTGGCAGCTTTCACTTTGTCTCTTGAAATGCTTGATACAGGAGAAGCTAGCTGCCCTGTAAGAAAGCTGAATTCCTTGAGATTCTCATGTTGTAAGAAGCTCAAGCTAGCCATGTGTAGAAATGCTTCACGAGACTCCAGCTATTGCAGCCATCCTAGCCCAAGTGCCGCGCCGCACATACGATTGAAGAACATTTCAGGTGACTCCAGTCTCAGCTACCATCTGACTACAAACATATGAAGGACACCAAGTGAGAGTCCTCCTGATAAACTCATCAACCCTAGACTTTGAGACATAGTAAAAAATAATTCAATAAACAGTACAATCTTCATGTTGCTTAATTCAGAAACATGGGAATCGTGCTTGACCCCTTCCTCATCCTTACTGCCCACAAGGTATTCAAATCTCAATGCCTGAGCATAATAGGATATATATTTATATATACATTTTATATACATACATACATATATGTGTATATACATATGAATATATACATATGTATGTGTATATAGAATGAATAAATGGAATCTTGAACTATTTCTCAAGGGAACAGACAATATAGTTTCACAAATTTGGAAATCATTTATGTTGCTTAGATGAAACCAGATTCTAGGATGTATCCTACAAATTTTGTGTGTGTTTAAAGGGTATTCTGAAGCCTGGAATTTAAAGGGTATTCTGAAGCCTCCATATTTTCTTTTATCTTTTCCTTTAGATTTTCTCACAACTTTTGTAACTGCACAAATAAAATTGTGTGGTAGTGTGTTAGGGGAAGTGCTCCATTTTTTTGTAATTGAAATATAGCTGACATACACTGTTACATTAGTTTCAAGTGTACAGCATACTGATTCAAAAATTCTATATGTTATGCTATGCTCACCACAAGTGTGGCTACCATCTGTCACCATACAATGCTATTACAATACCACTGACTATATTCTCTATACTGTACCTTTCATCCCTATGACATATTCATTCTATAACTAGAACCATGTATCTCCCACTCCCCTTAACACATTCTTCCCTTCAGCCCACCCCCCTTCTCTCTGGCAACCATCAGTTTGCTCTCTGTATTTATGGGTCTGTTTCTGCTTTTTGTTAATTTATTTTTTCATTTTATTTATTTAGATTCCATATATAAGTGAAATTTTATGATATTTGTCTTTCTCTGTCTGATATATTTTACTTAGCATAATATCCTCTAGGTCCATCCATGTTGTTGCAAATGGCAAGATCTTATCCTTTTATGGCTGAATAATATTCCATTCTGTATATATACCACATCTTCTTTACCGATTCTTCTATCCATAGAGACTTGGGCTGTTTCCATATATTGGCTATTGTAAATAATGCTGCAATAAACATAGGGGTGCATATATCTTTTCCAATTAGCATTTTATTTTCTTTGGGTAAATACCCAGTAGTAGGATTAGTGGATCATATGGTATTTCTACTTTTAATTTTTGAGGAATCTCCATACTGTTTCCAACAGTGGCTGCACAAATTTATGTTCCTATCAATGGCACACAAGGGTGCCTTTTTCTTCATGTCCTTGTTAGCACGTGTTATTTTTTGTCTTTTTTATTTTATCCATTCTGACAGCTGTAAGGCAATATCTCATTGTAGTTTTGATTTGCATTTCCCTAATGATAAGTGGTGTTCAGGATCTTTTCATGTGTCTGTTGGCCTTTTGTATGTCTTGTTTGGGAAAAAATGTCTATTCAGGTCTTCTGCCCATTTTCCTCAATTGGATTATTTGTTGTCTTGGTGTTGAGTTATATAAGCTCCTTATTTATTTTGGATATTAACTCTTTATTGGATATATTATTTGCAAATATCTTCTCCCATTCAGTAGGTTGCCTTTTTATTTTGTTGATGGTTTCCTTTGCTGTGCAAAAGCTTTTTATTTTGTTGTAGTACCAAGAGCTAATTTTTGCTTTTGTTTCCCTTGCCTGAGGAGACATAGCTAAAGAAAATGTTGGTATAGCCGATGTCAAAGAACTTACTGCCTGTATTTTCTTCTAGGAGTTTTATGGTTTCAGGTCTCACATTTAGCTCCTTAATTCATTTTGAGTTTATTTTTGTGTATGGTGTGAAAAAGTAGTCCAGTTTCATTCTTTTGCTTGTAGCTGTCCAGTCTTCCCTGCACCAGCACCATATAGTGAAGAGACTGTATTTTCCCCATTATATATTCTTGCCTCATTTTTTTGTAGATTAATTGACCATACAAGCATGGGTTTATTTGGGGGTTATCTGTTTCACTGATACATGTTTCTGTTTTTGTGTCAGTACCATACTGTTTTGATTACTACAGCTTTGCAGTATACCTTGAAATCTAGAATTGTGAAACCTTCAGCTTTGTTCTTTCTCAAGATTGCTTTGGCTACTCAGGGTTTTTTTTGTGGTTCTGTACAAATTTTAGTATTATTTGCTTTATTTCTGTGAAAAATCATATTGGCAAATTTGAAAGGAATTATACATTGAATCTTTAGATTATTTTGAGTAGTACAGATATTTTAACAATATTGGTTCTTACAAGCCATGAAGATGGAATATCTTTCCATTTGTTTGTGTCATCTTTAATTTCTTTCGTCAGTGTTTTATAGTTTTCAGAGTACAGATCTTTTACATCCTTGGTTAAATTTATTTCTAGGTATTTATTATTTTTGGATGAATTATAAATGGAATTATTTTCTTTGTTTCTCTTTCTGCTCCTTTGTTATTCTCACCATTGAGTATGATGTTAACTGTGGGATTGTCATATATGTCTTTTATTATGCCATGTTATGCCATTAGGTCTGTTCTCTCTAAACCCACTTTGTTGAAAGTTTTTATCATGAACAGATGTTAAATTTTGTCAAAGGCTTTTTCTGCATCTATTGAGATGATCGTATAATTTTTATTCTTCATTTTGTTAATAGGAAGTGCTCTTTTGAAGGTAACAAGAACGTGCTGAGGATAATTGTAATTTGTGAATGCATGCTGTCACCAGCCATCAGGCAAAGTAGAGATACCCATGGGAAGAAAATGCCACCACCCATATAGCTGTCTTTAAGCAAATGGCTCAGCACCATACAAAAAACAATTCACCTATTCAGCCATTGCTCCTTACAAATATATTACAATATAACTTACAGGGAAAACAAATTGACCTGGACACATTTGTACAGCCTAACTCATACCATATAGAAAAGAGTCTCTACCTGTTCTCCAACAATAGAGAAGAAATTCATCCAGCTATCTGTACATTTCCCATTCTCTTTCCATATGTATTTCTTGAGAAGTGAACTTGTAGGCCTGGTTAACACTACATTCAGATGAGTACTCTAAAACTGTTCTTATCCTAGATTATAGGGGCATCTGTACTGGTGGAATTCCAAGCTTCAACATAGCCTTTCAACACACAACATGTGTAGTATACATCCTCATGTTGGCTAATCTGGTTTTATCTAAATATGGAAGACCTCTGAACTTGTGAAACTGTATCAACTAATCTCTTGAGACATATATCAAAGTTTCATTTATTCACTACACACACACACACACACACACACAATATGATCAGGCAATGAGAGTTGAGAAAATGCATGCAGGGTAGAGAAAATAAGGGAGAGAGATCAAATATGATTTTTAAGGTCCTAGCTTAAGCAACCTGAGAGTTGTTTGCACTATTTATCAAATTATATCAAATTATCAAATTATAAATCAAATCATATTATAAATCAAATTATAAATCAATCAAATTATAAATCACCAGAGGGAAATATGTTTTGGGAGTGGGGGGATGATAAGTTCATCTTGAACATATTTAAGATGCCTGCTATGCATCTGAGATGTCATGTAGGTAGTTGACATTATGTGGGTTCGGTTCACAGGGCAGATGTCTGGACTGTGTTGATATGAAAGTCTTCAGTCATCAGCAAATAGATGGTAATTGAGGCCAGGAGAGAGATGAGATGAGGGGAATATTATAGAATTTCTAAGATAGGGCCTCAGTGAGCTTGAATGGAAGAGAAAAACTTGCTAACTAGATTAAATGTACATTTATAGAGGTAGGAAGAAAATCAAGAGTAGTGGGTGTCAGAACCAGAGGGAGGAGAGTTTTTCTAGAAAGATGACATGGTGCATAATGTCAAATATTGTTAAGCAAATATAAGGATGAAAAGCACCTGTTGGATTTAGTCATGTAAAGGTCATTAATGATCATGATGACAACAGATGTTTTAGAATAATAATATAGAATTCAGGTAAGAGTTAGTTGAAGAGTTTATAGAATATAAAGAAAGGAAAACAGAAACTATAAAATAGCTCTCCAGAGTGTTGACTATGAAAGGAAAGAAATATGGGGTAGGGTATATTAGATTGAAAAACCATTCTATTATTTTGTATTGGTTGGCATGTTAATTTTGAACCCTGTCTTGGGTCTTCACAATAAATTTTTAGCTTTATATGATGTTTAAAACACTAAGCAGTATATTGTGGGCATAAGGGATAAAACAAATCTTTAAAAATTACATGTTTCTTGCTTTCCTTATTCCAATGAGAATTAAATATTCTTAAGAATTGGAGAATAAGTTCACTCTCATGTATTTCCTCCAACATTCTTCACATAGTGTTTGTTATACTCTGTCTTCCCACACTACCTCCCTGGAACTACATCCAGACAAACTTTAGCCCTGCAATATCAAATATTTTCCACTGGAGATAATTATGCTCCCAATCTGGACAAGTGACCAGGGAACTCATTTATATGAACTTCCTCCTGCACTGTTTTATATGACTTCAGCTCTCCAGTAGTTTATCATATAGGAGGACAGTGTTTTAACTTGGGTGGCCTGGAAAACCATTCTGTGGTAACAGGTACAGGATCCTACTTCCTTTCTATCCCTTTCCAAGACCCCTCAGGAAATGTGGAAGTAAAAAAATTGAGTCCCAAAATGTTTTGCCTACTTTAACTTACAATTCTGATGAGCAGGAGTGAGGAGTGAGCAGAAGTTCATATAAATCTGGCATTGGATTAGATTGTATTGTGAAATCTTAAACTTAGAAAGGACACTAGAAATATTAACATACAGTCATCTCATCAAAAACAGATATACCCAAGGTCAGCTGACTGGAAGGACAAATGTGCTTCAAACATCAACAGGTGATCTAGGGCTAGCATTTCTTTTTCAGATTGATATTCTTGGTTTCTTCAAGTTTTCATTTCATGGAGTGACTCCAAACCATCAAGGTTCTTAATGGAAATTGTAGTGGGTTGAATTGTGTCCCCGAAAATGGTAAGTCCAAGTCTTAACTCCCTGTACTAGTAAATGTGACCTTATTTGGAAATATGGTCTTTTCAGATGTAATTAAGTTAAAGATTTCGAGATGACATCATCCTGGACTTAGGGTCTACAAATCCACTGCTTGGTGTCCTTAGGAAAGAAAGGAGAGGGAGATTTGAGACAGATACAAAGAAAAAAAGCTCATCTCAGTCAGAGTTTGGAGTCATGGGTCTATAGGCAAAGAATGCCTAGGATTGCTGACAACTACCAGAAGCTAAAAGAAAGTATGGAACAGATATTCCCCCAGAGACCCCAGAAAGAAGAACCCTGCCAATACCTCGACTGCAGACTTTTGGCCTCCAGAACTAAGAAAGAATAAATTTCTGTTATTTTAAGCCTCCAAGTTTGTGGTAATTTGTTAAGGAGTTCTAGGAATATAATACAGGTGTGTGTGTGTGTGTGTGTGTGTGTGTGTTTGTGTATGTATACTACATTGATATTTTTTATATTGTCAATTTCTCTGTTCAAAAATGGCAATTCATAATTTTGCTGTCAATTAATGTCAAGTTTACTGAATTGTGATTTCCAGAAACTAAATTCATTCTATCAAAATCAGGATATAAATTTTTCACATTAATTTTTTTTTTCTTTTTACCTTTCCCAATATCCATGATAACTTAAAGATTATCTGTAGTGATTTTAGGCTTGGCAATTACTTCAGTAATCAAACATAACTTTTCTGCTTTGGAAATGTAAATTAAATGAAAATGGATAATACTTCCTTTCTATTTCACGGCCTATTATGGACCTTGAATCCCTCTTGCCTACCAGAAGCAATGTTTATTTTAAATTCACTCTTTTTGACGTAGCTTTAAACTAAAAGCTGTGTAATTTAATTCTTAGTCTCAGTAATCTCATAAAAAAGCAGAAAAGGACTCAATTTACAAAAGCTTGTATTTTAATGGCATAGTTACAAAAAAAAAATATCATTCAGTATACTGCTTCCCACTTTAGAGCTTTTATAACCATGGAGTTTCACAGTCCTACAATAAATAATGCTGATTATGTGTCTCCTTCCTTTTGCAAATCTATTGGTAACAAATTTTATTTCTTGGCTGCAATCATTTGATATAAAATTATTTTGTGGTGTGTTTAATGGCATACTTATCAAATTAACATTTAAATATTTGCTGTAGTTTTATGATGCAAAACTGGACCTACAATGATTTATTACACCATAATCCTACATGAAAGTTTCAACCCTTTCTGGTTGTATGATGGAAAGTTCCCAGGAGTATATGCCAGAAAAATAATATTCATCAAACTTGTATAGAAAGGGGAACTTTTAGAAAATTCTCATGGATACAAATATTATTCATAATAATTTCACTTAAATATGTAATTCCATACAAGTCTTAAGTATACATCCCCATGACCACAAAGTCAAAGCAAATGACACAATTCAAAATAAAATTACAAATGCATTAAAATTTAAATAAACTGTATTAATATGATGGATGAAATTACTTTCCTAAAACTAAATTGGCAATCTTTAATTTACTAATAGAAATGTATTTGCATATCCTATGTTTCACTTGAGACTTACTTGACTATTTGGATTTAGAGCATAGTGGACCAGCAATTAAATTATCTTCATTATTATTATTGTTACTTTTCAATTTATCAGTTTTATTTTTAACCACTAATCCATCCTTCTCATTAAATCAATGTGCTGGTGTGTACCAAAATATGTCATTGTAACAAAAACACTTTTAACAGAAAGTTACATATTGTCTAATTACCACTAAACTTTTTACAAAAATTATTCTATGGAAATAGTTTGTTTTGTCATTTTGAGTAAGATTTGTTATTGGTTTTCATTGGATTGTATTAGTTAGGTACTTTCTTTATGTTGTAGTTGTTCAGAGTTTTTCCCTGGAATTACTGTTGAATTTATCAAATGCCCTTTTAGTGTCTATCAATGGAGTGTGTGTGTCTGTGTGTGTGTGTGTCTGTGTTTGCATGTGTTTAAATAATTTTATCATATATGTAGACTCAGATTCATGAAATCATCACCACAATCAAGATACAGAACTGTTCTGTCACCATAAAGATCTCTCTTGTGCTACTCTTATATAGTTTCACCCACCCCTGCTCCTGTCTCCCTGGTGATTACTAATCTGTTCTCCATCTGTATAATTTTATCATTTCAAGAATATTATATAAATGGAATCAGACAATATGTAATCTTTTGAGATTGGCTTTTTTTAATGCAGAATAATGCCCTTGAGCTCCATCCAAGTAGTTATAGTTTATCAATAGTCTATTCTTTTTATTTTGTTGAGTAGCATTCCGTTGTACAAATTTGCCACAGTTATTTCTTTTTAACTATTTCCCTGAGGGCATTTGGATTGTTTCCAAGTTTTGACAATTTTACATATAAGGCTTTACAACTAAGTTGGTATGTTTATAAGTTTTTGTGTGGGCATACATTTTCATTACCCTGTAATAAATGCCCCAGGAGTGTGATTGCTAAGGTATATGAGAAATGTATGTTTTGTTTTATAAGAAATTTCCACATAATCTTCCAGAGTAGCAGTACCTTTTTACATTCCCATAAAGAATATATTAAAGATCAAGTCTCTCTATGTCCTTACCAGCACTTGACACTATCAATATTTTCTATTTTACCTATTTTATAATGTGTGTGGTGATACATCATTATGACTTCAAATTTGTATTCCTTTAATGGCAAAAGATGTTACATTTTCATGTATATTGTTGTAACTTATAATATTTGTTTATATTGTTGACATTGCCAAAGTATCACAACACAACTTGTTAAGAAAGCAAAACTGTTTATTTAAGCTCACTGCAGTAAGGGGAAAAACCACTCAATAGAGATTTAGCAATGCCTCAGAAAGAGGAAGTCAGAAGTGCCACAATTATAAGGTGTTGGTATCTGGGATCAACTAGTTTAAGGTAGATCTTTCAAGCTAGAGAGCTGATTGGGACCAGGCACTTTTTAAGATATAATCATTTTAGATTGGTAGACAGCAAAGTAAGGGCTTTGAGGCAAGTTTGGTAAGTAAAACATTTAAAGGTAAACTGCCCAGGTTAGCAGACCCTGTCTTTGCTAAATAATTCTGATGAAATTTTCTGGGGCAAACATGAAATAATTTACTGGTTTATAGCTTTCTTTCTACTGGGCACAGGTTTCTTCTTTTTTTTTGTAAGATTTTTGTTTACTTATTTGACACAGAGAGAAAGCACGAGCAGGAGGAGCGGCAGCAGAGGGAAAGGGAGAAGCAGGCTCCCCACCAAGCAGGGACCCTGATGCGGGGTTGATCCCAGGACCCTGGGGATCATGACCTGAGCCGAAGGCAGATGCTTAACCAACTGAGCCACCCAGGCGCCCCTGGGCAAAGTTTCTTCTTGCATCACATAGCGAAGTGATATTGGCATAGTTGGTCTGGTTTTATCTAAGTCATTCTGACACAGATAGTCTCAAGTCTCAATAATAATTTCCTGATATTTTAACTATTGTTGAATCTGTGAAATAAGCTATACTTGTCTATAATATATTTTACTCCTTATGAAATATTAGATTGTATTTTTGAAAATGTAATTGGACTTATTTACATATATATTTATCAGTGCAACTCATTTATAGTTTTCTTTTTTGTACCATTGTTTTGTCAGGTTTTGGTATTAAAATTATGCTGGCTTCAAAATATGAATTAAGCTCTTTAACTTTACAACATTCTAGTAGATTTTATTTTTTCCTATTTATTTATTTATTTATTTATTTAGAGAGCATGAGTGGGAGGAGGGACAGAAGGAGGGATAGAGGGAGAGCATTCCAAGCAGACTCCCCATGGAGTGCAGAGCCTGATATGGGGTCTGATCTGATGACCCTGAGATAATGACCTGAGCCAAAACCAAGAGTCAGATGCTTAACCGACTGAGCCACCCAGGTGCCCTAACATTCTGGTAGATTTTAAATAAATTTGAAATTATCTAGTCTTTAAAGTTAGGTGACCTTCATCTTTAAACTCATCTGGTCATTGTGCTTTTTTCTGTAAGAAATATTTAGTCACTTTTCAATTATCTTCAGTGGCAATGGTCTATTTAATTTTTCTTTTAGGATAAAATTTCTTGTTCTGTTCTTTTTTCTTTCTTTTTTCATGTTCTATACTACTTTATTATATATGTCCTCATGATTTCTCCTTCTTCTTCCTCATAACCAGATTTTAGAATGGGCATAATTATTTGTTTACAAACTGGGCTGTGTAAAAATGGAAAATATAATCTATCTCAATTTTGTCATTAGTGGGTTAGCACCCAGACCATGCTCTTTGGACTTAGGCATTCCTTTCCCTGTCTGATGATGACTCATAGCTGAATCCCTTGCAGAAATTGCCTTCAACCCAGGGAACACCCTGGCCCAGGGAGTGATCACTATGCAGATAAAATGTCCAGGCTTCATTAACTTAATTCAGGACAAATCTGAAGAGTAACTCTAGCTTGGAGCATCCTCTAGGATCAAGTGAGGCTTATGTTGCAAATGCCTTAAAGTTCAGCCTCTCCCTCTGACCAGTCTTGTGACCTTCACTCTCTCATGGGCAAAGTTCCTAGGAGCACATACCAGCAAACTTCTTGCAGGCAAATCTCCTCAGAAGAGGTTTCCTGGCTTACCTCCCACCATCCCCCAATCCCACCCTCCCCCCCCAAAAACAGTAAAATTGGCATAATAACACCTACCTCTAACAGCTGTTGTGAATATACAATGAGGCTTTAGATATACAGATATAAACACTTAATATTAGTCATTATTTTATAATAAGATGTTTAAAAAGATGTATAATAAGATGTATAAAAAGATATTTAAAAAATACACAGACTTTTGGCTAAATCCATAAAACTCAGGATTAGTTTTGTGAGCCAAGAAATTTTTATGTATTTTAAAGATAAGTACTAGATTCATCTATGCAGAACATAAAAAGATAACAGAACTTTTCTCTTTGCTCCATCATGATCATATACCTCTGAACTATGTAAAACACTAAAAATGTTAAAGAAAATTGTTTAAAAAGAGTTTGTACAAGTATAGATATATTTTGGCTTCCTTCCCTGTTCCCTACCCTAAGCATACACAAGAGAGTGAGTGAAGCATGATAAAAGAGACTTGGAAAAAAACGTCTATGTGTCCTTTGAGTTTTGGGTGTCTACCTGAACAAAGAAACCAGCATCCACTTCACACACACAGAATACTAAAGGCAAGAATAAGGCTGTTGCTGCCTGGTATGGCAGGCCAAAGAAAGACCAGATAGCATTGAGGAAGCATCACTTCTACCATTTGCCAGGCAGACAGGCATTTGTCACCAGTGGGGAAGTGGGGAAGTAACTACTGTAGAGCACTAGCATGCCTACCAACATAGTGGCTTGCCTATATGGGTAGAGATTTATAGTAAGACCCTGTAGGTGGTGGTACAAATATAGCCAGAACTTGGAGAGGAAGCTTGTAAGAGTTTAGCCAAAAACTGCAAGACTTCTTCAAGGAACTAGGGTAGTGTGGAAGGTGGCTTCAGAAGAAATTTTCAGAAGAAATTTCCAAGATAAACAAATGCTCTCATGATAGATGGTTGCCTCATGAAAGATGGACGCCTGCCATGACAGCAATAGCCAGATTATAATGACTCTGTATTTATTCTAATTCCTCCCTTCTCTGATATAATCCTGGAAGAAACAACAATGGGAACATAAGAAAGTTGTGGCAGTATTAAAACATATCTGCAAATTATTTCACATTCCTCCTACCAAAAAATGGCATCTAATTTAGCCTCAAAAAGGGACAGCCTTATTAATATCATCAAACTTTCTGGATCCATGTTTTGGTTGTGATTATGTTTAGCACTATCTATGGAATATTTTTTCTTTAAATAGGAAAGTTAATCACATTAAACTTATTATCACAGTAGGCTTATTACTCTTATTTCAGTGATATTATTTTATTTCCTATTTTTTATTTCAATTTCCTTACTCTCTATTGTATAAACCAGAGATATTTTTCCTTTGGTAAAGTGATATATTATGGATGGATTTTCATTCTTCTTATGGTTATATTCAATTTTTTATAAAACATTTAAATCTATATTTCTCAATTTATCAACATTGAGAATGAAATTATCATCTGATTACATGGAAATGGTGAACATATATGTACACTTTTACTTCCTTTTAATTACCATTAATAAGCTTGCCCTCTACTTCACTTGTTATGTTTTTTACAAAGTTGATTTCCTTTTTATTACTACTAATATTGAAATTTTGCTGTGGCATTTTTTCTGTCCTTAAAGTCTTTAACTAGGTCATTTTTATTTGTTATTGTAGTGTGCTCTCTTATCTCCTATTTTTCCTTGATTTATATTAGCTGCATTTTAATTTCTCTAAGATGACAAATAAATTGATGTCTAAAATGTACTTCTGATACATGGACTAAATCTTTTTCAAACACATGAAATTCCCATATCTCTTTCATGGCTAGTTTAAATCTTTCTTTCATTTCATAGAATCTTAAGTTTTGATTCTTTTTTTTTTTTTGTAACAGAATGTTGGCTGAGACTTTTCCCTTTGCTTTGAATTATAGCTATAATTTCAAAGCTGCCTTAAATAGATAAGCACTAGAACATGCTAAATGGGGTTTCTAGATACATCTCTACAGGGTTGGTTTAACTATTTTGGCAGACATACCTTAAGGTGATCCCTAATGTGTTACATCCTTATATATTTCCCTGCCCTTAAGTTTGGGTGGAACTTGTGACTTGCTTCCTATCAGTACAATATGGCAGAGGTGATGAGATATCACTCCATCAATTAGGTTATGCTGTATATCAAAGTGACTGAATGTCACTTATATGTTATATATATATATATATATATATATATATATATATCCATAAGACTATTTCTAAGGCTCCATGTCAGCCAACTGCAGTGATTCTTCTGCTGGTGTTAAAGAGGGAAATTGCTATATTGAGGACCACATGACAGGGAAATGTGTGTAGTCTCTAGTACCTGATAACAGCCTCTAATCTATAGCCAGTAGGAAGCTGGGGCCCTGGATTCCATAGCCACAAGGAAATGAATTCTGCCAACTGTCTGCATGAACATGGAAGAAGACTCTTTTCCAGCTGAACCTCCAGAGTAGAACACAACTTGACCTGTGTTCTAATTTAGCCTTGTAATCCCTGAGCCAAGGACCTTGTCACTGGACACCTGATCCACAGAAAATTGTGAAATAACAAAAACATGTTGTTTTAAAAGCTGATACATTTGTGGTGATTTGTTATTCAGTAATAAAAAAATGATATAACTATTAGTAGTTCTATGTCAGTTACCCAGTCATTCATCTAAAGAAGAGACTAAAAAGTATAAAAAGGTATTGACTTAGTATGATATAGCCCTAGTTAGTGGGAGTAAATTTTGGGTTTTATCTTCCCCCTCATTATAGTGGAAGGGAGAAGAACTGTTGCAACCCCAACCAAATCAACTGATAAGAGCTCCAAGAAAATTACTTATAGAAATTGAGGATTTCTGGAATAATGGAATACTGGCATCTCTTGTCTACACACTTGCGGAAAAGCTGAAACTAACTGACCCACTCTGAGGTAAGAGACTTTTTAGAATAGCCTTTCACGTGTTCCTGGAATTTGGAGAGATATATGAATGGAGAGACTGTTCTTGTCCTTGCTTGTAAAAGTCTGGCTTCCTGAGCTACAATAGCTCAGGAAGAAGGGATTTGAAAGAGGAGTCAGCAGCACCCCACTGCTTGCCAACCACTTGGCAAGGCAAAAATCTCTTAAGTTTTCCACAGAAGCTATCCATTATTAGTCATCTTGAGGATTATCCAACCCAAGATGGTGATGGACCAGAATGAAATATACTGAATATACTGAATGGCAAAAGGTTGTAGGTTATACTATTAGGAGTGGGACTAATATGAGGACTGTGAAGGGTGACTCAGAAAACTTATCGCCAACCCAAGATGGTGATGGACCAGGATGAAATATACTGAATATACTGAATGGCAAAAGGTTGTAGGTTATACTATTAGGAGTGGGACTAATATGAGGACTGTGAAGGGTGACTCAGAAAACTTATCGCCTGAGTTAGGAAACTCTACAGTATGGAAATCCATATGGTGCTGCCAAATAAGCCCATAAATGAATCACACAAAAGAGTTTCAGCCAGGAATTGAGTGGCTGCCACAGAGGACACTGACAATATTACATCAATACTTCTTTTGGGGTCTTGGACCCAATTCCGATGTGGGGAGGGGTTTTCCCCCACACCAACAAGCAATTCTTAGGACACCAGCTGGATGTCCTTCAATTTAACTCAATTCTGACACTATTTACTTGGAGATAGCATCAGATTCCACAGGTTAAAGGTTTAATCCTACAAGGCTGACCCCCACTCCCCTACTTCAGATGCCAGTAATAAGCCTAGATTATCTCTGCTTCTGATAGACTGGCTATAGATTGAGGGATTAAATGTCCATGTTGCTATCTGTACTTCTGACCAACTGGCTATAAATCAGAGGTTCGAACAACCCCCTCCTTGGGTTCAATTAATTTTCTAGAGTGGCTCACAGAACTCAGGAACCCATTTACTCATGAGATTACTGGCTTATTATGAAGGATAGAACTCAGAAACAGCCAAATAGAAAAGATGCTATATATGGCCAAGTATGGGGGAAGGATGCAGAGGTTCCATGCCTTCTCCAGCAATACCACTCTCCCAGCACCTTCGTGTGTTTACTAACCCAGAGGCTCTCCAAACCCTGTGCTCTTGGGTTTCTATGGAGGGTCAAATGGGCAGGGTTGGTTGATTAAATCATAAGCCACTGGCAATTGATCTCAATCTCCAGCTACTCTGTCCTCTCCCCTTCCAAGAGTTTGATTCTCCTGGCAACTAGCCCCCATCCTTAGGTGCTTCCAAAAATCACTCATTAATGTAGCAAAAGACACCTTTATTGTTCTCATCACTTAGGAAATTCCAAGGGTTTTAGGAGCTCTGTACCAGAAATGGGGCCAAAACCACATATATATTTCTTATTATAAATCATAATATCACAGTACCAGTAATAAAGGACTTTCTGTCTTTTCCTGTGAAACCTCCTTCCACCAATTTGACCCTGAAAGATCCAGCAGCAGGACAAGATGAAGGAAAGGCAAATAGGTCATGGCTTTCTTCTCCCCAGAAATACCCTTAGCCCTGAGTCAGTTACTAACTTGGGGTTGAAAAGAAATTTTTATCTTTATGAGAGTTAGCCATTTTAACTTTGTTGCACTTTAATTTGTTTTAACTTTGAGAATGATCAGTCAGAAATGAGATTTGCTTGTGGTATTACCAAGGGACAAAGAAAGATAAGGTCATAGGAAAAATCAAGGGCACCTGTTGAAGAAAAATAGAAATAGTTTTTCTGATTTGTTTGCATCAAGTATAGCCATTAATATAATCTTTTAAGTTGGTCCTTTGTGACTTCTTCCTTAATTTGTTCACCTGGTATATGGCTTGTATAAATGACTATTTTACAATATATAGTTCATTATCATCTAATTTGATAACTCAAAGTGGTTTTTTTTTCCTAATTTTTTTCCATTGACCATTTCAGGAAATTTCTGAGGCAGGTTTGAAATGGTGTTCTAGAAGACATTTTCTGTGTATGAGACTGACATTGTGTATGAGATTAAAAATTTACAACTGTGCTGCAAATATTATCTCAGATAAACCATGGAAGACTTTCCTTGCATGGTACATAGGAAAAAAACATATTTTGCATATATTGTGTGGCAACCCTTCCCAAAATATCTCATCTACTAAGGCCTAAAATTTATCAGTAGATACTTCTCCTTTGGGTTAAGCATTTTGCCCACTGGTTTCTTTTTTCAATAGAAATTACTTCAAGAGTTTGGCTGACTTTAACTCAATAATTCTTTAATCTAAATCAAGAGAAGCTAAAAGCAGTGGGGCTTCATGGGTGGGAGTAGATGCAGGCAGAACTTAAGTGGGGCTGAGGAAGAATAGCATTATACAAATACACTGGTGCCAGTTTATAAGACACAAACACATGAACAAAAACAATAAACACACCCAAGGCCAATTATTATACTGTATTTGGGGCTACTCTCTCCCTTTCAATTCTGCTTCCTCTCCCCCATAGGTTTTAAAAATTTATTTATTTGAGAGAGAGAGAGAAGGCAGAGAGGAGGGGCAGAAAAAGAGGGGGGAGAGGATCCCAAGCAGACTCTACATTGAGTGCAGGGCCTGATATGGGGCTCAATTCCAGGACCCCAAGACCTAGGTCCGAGACCATAAATCTGTATTTTTCAAAAAGCCTTTTGGTGCTTTTGATGAAAGATAATTTTGGAAACCACTGAATTGGTCTTACTTTTCAGGTACTTGAATGGCCTCATTGGCAAGAGGACAGTGTTCAATTATGTTTCAATCCATAGCAGAGTAGAATAAACAAAATTTTGGCTTGGGTTTGATCCTGTATCTTCAAAGATTCCTTCCATTCCTTTCTGCAAACCTTCTTTGAAACTTCTTATTTATAAAATAAATCATGGTTAGAGGCTTAATTTCTACTCCATCCTCATCTCTGGACTGCAGTCTAGATGGCTTAGAGTCAATTTGTTTTTCTTCTTTTAGGTGTCACTGAGTTTAAATTGTTTTCTGCCCATCTAGAAGATTTCTCTCCCTTAATGCTACAGAGGAAGATGAACTAGTCATTGAGCTGACAGGTGAAGAGCAGTAGGATTAGTTTGGTTTTGGAAATGATATATGGCTGCAGGGTATAAAATCAACAGAGATTCATATCCTAGAAGACTAGTTAGTCTATCATGGCTGCTGCCATTATTTTTCAATCTATAAATCTACAGGAAAAGCATCAAGGTCAGCTACAACTATTTTTTAATTCTCTGGGTTTTTTTTTTTATCAGCAAAATTGATTAGTACTGCCTTCCACCTTGTGAGGTATATTTAAGGGAAGCAGAGATAATTGAATGGTATGCAGAGGTATTTGAGGAATCAAACTAAGTTAGGTGAAGTCAGTGACTAAAGAAAATATAACACTGATTATTTCACATAATTGACATCTGAGATACTTTGATGCCTGATCCAAATATAAAATTGGTAAAAAAAACAAACAAAGAAACAAACAAACTACTGTTTCTTCTTCCAACTATCTTTACTTTCTCTTCATTTCCTCTTCACAACCAAGCACTGGGGGATTGGTCCTTTTTTAAAATGTCTAGTACTTTGAACTAGCTCTTCTTACTTCATTTGTAAGCAAAAATCTGCATTATCAGCCATTTGGTTAATGGATGGCCCTGTACATTAATATCAATCAGCAGCATATAATTCTAGATATCAGTGTTTCCTGTCTATGAATTTTATCTGTGAGCTTATGGCATACAGAGAATGGAGGACTGTCCTAGTTCTGGGCAACTTTCAGAATACTGTCAGTTGGACTGTGCCTTATCAAAGTTCAGGCTATTTTGTTTAATTATTACTAAAATTCAGACAAATAATTTGTTTCTTCTTCGGAGCAGAAGTTCCCTCCAGAATCACAAATGAAACAGTGTTATTCTCATTCTAATAAATCCGCATAAACATCATACCCCAAAGGTTAATGGTAATTGCAAAATGGGTAACTTTTTAAACAACTTCTGAATCAGATTCTAAAATTTCAGGATAAATCCTAGAGGAGAACACAGGCAGCAACCTCTTTGACCTTGGCCACAGCAAATTCTTGCTAGACACATCTCCAAAGGCAAAGGGAAACAAAAGAAAAATGAACTATTGGGACTTCATCAAGATAAAATCTTCTGCAGAGCAAAGGATACAAAACTAAAGGCAACTCACAGAATGGGAGAAGATATTTGCAAATGACATATCAGATAAAGGGCTAGCATCCAAGATCTATAAAGAACTTATCAAACTGAACACCCAAAAAACAAATAATCCAGTCAAGAAATGGGCAGAAGACATGAACAGACATTTCTCCCAAGAAGACATACAAACAGCCAACAGACACATGAAAAAAATGCTCCACATCCCTTAGCATCAGGGAAATACAAATCAAAACCACAATGAGATACCACCTCACACCAGTCAGAATGGCTAAAATTAACAAGACAGGAAACAACAAATGTTGGCAAGGATGCAGAGAAAGGGGAACACTCTTACACTGTTGGTGAGAATGCAAGCTGGTACAGCCACTCTGGAAAACAGTATGGCGGTTCCTCAAGAAGGTAAAAATAGAGCTACCCTATGACCCAGCAATTGCCCTACTAGATATTTACCCCAATGATACAAATGTAGTATCCAAAGGGGCACCTATACCCCAATGTTCATAGGGGCAATGTCCACAATAGCCAAACTGTGGAAAGAGCCGAGATGTCCATCGACAGATGAATCAATAAAGAAGGTGTGGTATATATTTACAATAGAATATTGTTCAGTTATCAGAAAGGATGAATACTTACCATTTACATTGACATGGATGGAACTGGAGGGTATTATGCTGAGGTAAATAAGTCAATCAGAGAAAGACAATTAGCATATGGTTTCATTCATATGTGGAGTATAAGAAACAGTGCAGAGGATCATTGGGGACGGGAGGGAAAACTGAATGGGAAGTCATCAGAGAGGGAGAAAAACCATGAGACACTCTAAACTATAGGCAACGAACTGAGGGTTGCTGGAGGGGAGGTGGGTGGGGGGGATGGGGTAACTGGGCAATGGGCATTAAGGAAGGCACGTGACTGTGATGAGCACTGGGTGTTATATGCAACTGATAAATTATTATTATTATTTTTAAAATAATTTATTTATTTATTTGACAGAGAGAGACACAGCGAGAGAAGGAACACAAGCAGGGGGAATGGGAGAGGGAGAAGCAGGCTTCCCGCGGAGCAGAGAGCCTGATGTGGGGCTCGATCCCAGGACACTGGGATCATGACCAGAGCCGAAGGCAGACGCTTAACGACTGAGCCACCCAGGTGCCCCCAACTGATAAATTGAACACTACATCTGAAACTAATGATGTACTATATGTTGACTAATTGAATTTAAATGATAAAAAAATCTAAAAATTAAAAAAAATAAAATTTCAGGATAATTATTTGTTAACATCTCTGTGGCTCTTTACTAATTGCAAAGGGCTTTAAAGTCATGATCTTATTTAAAGTTTATCACAGTCCTTGGAGATGAATGCCAGCATCTTTATTTTACAGATGAAGTAACTAACTGTGCTTGAAGCTAAGGACAGTAACTTTGGTCCTTAACCAGGTCTTCTGACTCCTAGCCTATTGATTTTGCCATTTCACAAATCACTCAATCATCCTGCTACTATGGTTTGTATGCTACAAAATACTATACATATTTTCAATATTGCAGTTGTTTAGGAACATGGAGAATATATTTGACTGGACATGAAGTGCATGTGATATTAAAGATAAAGCCCTAGACTAAGAATTTTTTTTTAATGTACAATACTATCTGGTTCTACCTTCTACTAACTACATGACCCTGGGAAGGTTGCCTAAACTTTTCAGAAATTTGCTTTTCTCTTCTTTAAAAGAGAGGCTGAAGATTCCTTGTGGACCACAGTTTCAGTTTTCTATTGATAATAACAGAACACTTCGAACTTAGAAGAACAATTTATTATTTCTTATGATTCTGCTGTTAGGGATTCAAGAAGAGCTCAGCGGGGGGGGGGAGGGGTTCTGTCACATTGGCATGGGCTGTGGACATTATCTTGGCTGCATTGAGTTAGCAGCTGGTTTGGACTGGAAGGTCCAAGAAAGCTTCCCGAACATGTCTGGCACCTTAATACTCCTTCATGCAGTCTCTGCCTCTGTCTTTCTCTGTGTAATGTCTCATAATCTGATAGTCTTTACTGGTCTCTCTTTCATTTTGTGGTTAGTTTCCAAAGGAAAGGAGAGGAAGATGTCAGACTTCTTAAAAGCTAGGCCTAAAACTGGCACAAATAACTTCCTATACATTGTATTGGTCAAGCCAAGTCTCCAGGTCAGCCCAGATTTAAAGGAAGGGAAAATTGATTACATCTCTTGATGGGTAGAGTAGAAGGCACACACAGGAAGGGAAGATATTAATGGCACTCACCTTTGGAAACTATATCACAGTCAGCGTTAGATGGCTCCTGTGATTACTCAGTAATAAATTGAAATTTACATGTTTTTCAACACAAATTATTATTAGGCAGCTGTTACAGAAGAACTGCTCTATGCTGTGGGTATACAACTCTAAACAAAATACATGTTGTTTTCTGACTTATGATAGTATGAAAGTCAGATATCAACTACATAAATATGCAGGTAAACATTTAATTATAAACTTGGGCAAGCACTACACAGGAAAACTACAGTATGCTAAAGCACATTGGCTTAACTGGATATGATGGGTCAAGAAAAGCATCTGAGCAAGTGATATTTGTGTTGGGAGCTACAGTCTGGGTTGGAGTTAGCCATCTAAAAAGAAAAGGAAAGAACATTCCAGACAGAGGTAACAGCACATGGGATAACCCTATGAGGTGTTCCAAGTGCTGAAAGTTCAATGTAGCTGGAGCACAGGGGCCCAAGGAGTATGGCCTATGGATGATCTCAGAGAGTCAGGCTGGGAAGCATTGTTATTATTGTGTGAATGTTCCCCTTTTCTTCTAAATATTGAAAGTTCACTCAAAGGTTGTATCCATGCAACAGAATTATGGTGTGGCTTAATGTTGCTGGCAATATACAAATGCTCAAAGAGATGCTGCAGTTTCTTCTTTTTTGTTAAGTGTGTTCCCATAGCCACCGACAGGTGTGTGTGGGCAGGAAGGGAAGAAAAAAATTTCAAAGATAGAGATTCAGGAACTTATTTTTCTAAAACAAGTTCATTTTCCCTTCCTGAGCATCTATAATTCCTAATGTTATTACTCTGATGGCTTCTACATCATTAATGGAATCTATGATCTTACCTGCAAATTCAGTTTGCATTAGGCATACAAACAGAATCACACAAATTAATATTTTAATTGAGTTGACACAGTCCAAATGAAAATGACTACTACTTAAATTTTAATTATGCATGCAGAACAAAAATGTGTTCCAAATGTGATTTTTTCCCTTAAAAAAGCAAAAATCCAAAACTAAATGATAAATTCAAAGTGAAGCAGTTGGAACAGGCTCTAAATCATCACAGATCTTGGATATCTCTGCTTAGTACAGGAAGAATAAACTGAAAAAGATATACTGCCTCCTGATAGAGGAAAATAATCCACTGGATAGTAATTTACACCAACTCACCATCTATTTACCATCTATTTATTGTGTATCTAGCCTCATACAATGCATTTAGGAGAATACAAAGGAACATATTCTGCTATGGAACTCAGTCTTGTGGAATGGATAGGGGTAACTTAATCAGGAAGGCAAAATGGCAAAATAATGTAGGATGAAGAATAGCAAAACCAAGTATATTGTCAAAGAATCCCTCGAAATTTAGAGGAGAGTCCTTTATGTGTAAAGACAAAAATGACTGGATCCACTGAGGCCTGAAAAGTAGCCACTACAATCAGGCACTTTGTGTCTCTGTATCTTTGTTGTCTTAGCAGCATCCATTTCTCTTAATCTTTCCATCTGTAGTTATGGGTATATAACCTTGAAAAACCAGTCTGTGTCTTCATTGTTCAATGATCAGGTGAGCTGGAACATTTGACTTGAGTGAACCTCAGGACTCATGCTTGGAATGCAGGGCTATATCCTCAATTTCATAACTCTGCCTGAGAATGGACTCTGTATTGAGCAACTGTTGAGCCAAGATTTAAAGATGAAAAAATAAAAGTTGAAGCTACATCTGCCTTTGCACTGTTTTATTTTTTAAATTATATTTACCCTTAGCAATCTAACTGATAAGAAGGCTACTGCCTCTTGGATGATTCAGGTTGTTCAATCAATACCTGCTTTCAATTATACTGTGTGAGAGGGATGGTCAAATAAATCTTAAGAATACCTCTTATCCTGAGAGTTCATGACACTCATTTCTTACAAGAATCATTTCTAGCATCAGACCTGACCAATTCCTCCAAGTTGGAACTGGTGATCATTTAGTCAGTGCAGTAAGCTGATTACATTAGCTGGAGTAGAGAGTTTGGAGAAAGAAAAAGAGAGAGAGGGAGAGGAAGGAAGGAGGGAGGGAAGGTGGGAAGAAGGTAGGGAGGGAGGAAGGAAGGGAAGAAATCTAGCTCAGTTCTGGCTACATAATAGAGAATACTCATGGATTTTCCCCCTCAAATACTTATATAGACCTAAAAATCTAATTTATAATCATAAGCAGCCCGTATATTATTAGCATTCCTTAAAAAAACTTGTAATTTCATACCGGACTGTACACTGACTAACAGCAGACTTCATGTCATACTCAATGGTATATTGGCAGAGCCTAGCACAGTACCAGCGTTTCTGGTTAGAGGAATTTCAAGTTTTCTCAACATATCAGAAATGAGGGAGAGCTGGGTGCCAGTACTCGGTGTTGACTTTGATAAGAATTAACAAGTCCAGTGGAAGCAAAACAAGATATGTGATTCTAAAGAATATAAATATAAATATGGTGGTGCCTGGGTGGCACAGTTGGTTAAGCATCTGACTCTTGGTTTTGATTCAGGTTGTGATTTCATGGTCATGAGTCTGAGCCCCATGTCAGGCTCCGCACTCAGTGCAAGAGTCTGCTTAAAACTCTCTCTCCCTCTTCTGCCCACTCCCTGGTTTTCTCTCTCTCAAATAAATAAATCTTTAAAAAAAACCCATAAATACAAATATATATATTGCCTATCCAAGAGATAAAATGCTAGAACCTAATATACAGAAATAAGTTTGGCTGTTTCCAGGGGGATAATTGGAAACTGTTAAGGCACCATTCTCTTTGACACTTCAACAATGTCCAGGAGTAATAATTTTGTTGCTCTTCACATTTTCTATATTCTCCCTTAATTAGCTATTTTTTCACATCTTCCCGGGAAGGAAAGACCATTTTATTAAGTTATCCACAATACACCAGAGAGATGATCTGTATAAACTAAGAGGGATACATCAGCCCATAAGGCATGCAACCTTATCCTGAACAGTGTCACACTGATGTACAATTTTGAGATGGCCTTTTAAAATAATTCAACTAATACATGTATCATTTGGAATGATAATATTGATTTTTGTCTTGATGTAGTACTTCATAATTTATAAAGCACTATAGATGCTCCTAATGGTCATCATAAGGAAATACTTTTATGATCTCTGTGGATTCAGGTATATGGTCTCCCAGTCAGGGACTAGGGGAATGTAGGTCTGGTCTAGACAAATAATAGTTATCAGCTGTGTCCCTCAACGGAGAACTGAGTTGGCCTATGGTGACAAATGATTGTAATAGGATATTTGATTCACTGAGGATTCCCACTTCACAAAGTTAAGCTATCAACATGTTCAGTTCCCTGTCAGCCCCACTGACAAGCTAAGTCTTAGTGGATACAAATATATGCCCTCAAAGCAAATGATAAAGTTACTCTCTAAGAGTGAAACAACCAAGTATAAGCTCAAAATGGGGGAAAAAATCAGTCAGATGGAAGTACCCCTGTGGCTAAGGAGACAGGGAACATATCCAAGTCCAATTAATGTTATTAGGATATATATTCAAACTGAATCCCACTGAAGCAAGTGCTAGCCTAATCAATACCATTCAAGCCTTTCCTTCCTTCAGTTATTCAAAATTTTTACTGATCACATTTTAAGCTATAGGCATTACAATATTAGGGGCTGGTGATATAGAGATGACTCAGAAATGATCTAGGCTTTAAGGATTCACAACACAGCAAGATATATATATATATATATCAACATATAATGACAGTACCATGTGAGGACTGTCATAACAGAGGCATTTAAAAAGTGTGTGTAACACAAAGGCAGTTAAGCAGGGACAGATGGGGTTCAGTCTGAGCTGGTTCTTCAAGACTTAATGTGGCAAGGATCTCTAACAGGAGTCCCACTACAATGGTCAGGGATATTGAAAATGCCTTATAACACCAAATTTCTAGACATCACTCATTTTTAACAGGATATGAATAATTAAGCACAGGTACTGTTCTTGAAGTAGGTGAGAGTCCTCAGAGGCATCGATTAGGTAGGAAAAGTACATGTAATCAAAATTTACCACAGGAAAGTGGGTTCTAATTTGGGTCTGAGGAATACTTGGATACACTGGGACATGTGGAACAAGATTAAGGCTAAAGAACTACAAAAAGAAGGTTGCCATGGCAAAACAGGCCTAATTTGAATATAAAGGTGCTATTTTTGCATAAAGTAAATGAAATGTAGCAGTTGTACTAGAAGTATCATTGATCAGGAAACATTCAATGTTTGGAAAGGGGTAAAAGGTATCCATAGTACTGTGCTGAGAGCTATATAATTTACTACTGAATTTTATGAATTGATATTTAGGGGTTCCTGTGGTGCAGAGAGGTATAAAGAATATTAATATTCCTCCCTACCAAATGTATTGCATTATAAACCATGACAGCCTGAAAATCAGGCTTTGGCAGATTGATATGAAACGATGATTAGTCTTTTTTACAGGTGGGGAAAAACAGCGAAAGGGGTATTTAAGGAACACAGAATAGAAGGTGTATCAGAGAATACGGAATGTTTTTGGAGATACCTATTTCAATTGAGTATGTGATTTGAAATACTGCTTAGTACTTTGGGATGGCAGGAGACAATGCATGCAGCAAAAACAGAACTAAGGTGGATTGTAAATGTTATAAAGAGATAACTAATATAAGCAGATGGTGAATGAAGAACTGACTCTGGCATCTCTGTGGTGGGCTGGTTAAGGAGGAGAGATGGTTCAAATAAAAAGACTTTAATGCAGCAAAATTTTACATAGTGTTTAGAACCATTCCCAGATTAAAGGAATGGACAAGAGATGTTGAGGAACCCAAAGGCTATCATTTACTGCACACAGGAAGAGGAAAGAGGATAAAAATTAATTATAGGACCCTAATGAGAGGTGAAGCCAAAGAGGGAAGGACTTATGGTAGCAGTGGTAGTGGTGGTGAGATTTGGCACTGAAGCAGGGAGGGAACAGGGAAAAAAATGCCCCAACCTTTCTCTCTTCCCATAGTCCAGTCTCCTGTTGGTGACTCTCACTGGCTGAATGAAACTTGAAACTAATTGGAAGGACTGATCTCCCATAGGGATCAACCTCCTGGGGCATAGAACAAATTAGAGAAGGGATAGGCTCAATGGCAAATGGACACTAGCAAGCACAACAGACTAAGAAGAAAAATATTGGCTGGTTTTCTACAGAAGAAAAGAGATTTCATTCAAGATCTCTCAATTCCTACTGTTCTGATTTTTTCCTTCCCAAGCAATATTTTTATAAATTAACATGGCTTTCTGGGTTTCTTGATAGTCAGAGGTAAGGAGTCTATTTAGCCAATCCAAGTCTTCTACTCACAAGTAAAACCAATCTCTTGTTGTCAATAAATATATTTGTAACTGGCTCATCTGTTAGCCCGTTTTTGAAGATTGGTTAGCATGAATCATTCCTCAAGAGCTTGGTCACCTCTGGGTACTGTTTTCAAACTAAAGACATGATCCCTGAGTGAGGTGGTTTCACCAAATTAATAAACACCTATAAGGACCTTGTTAAAGTATAACTTTCAAAATGTAAAATTATGACCCTCATGCAAATATAAAATGAACACATGAAATGAAAGAGATAATCAGTAGGCTATTGAGAAGAGTTAAATGAGAATTTGAGGAACCTGATATTCATAAGCAGTTTAATAAAGAAATGTTGGGAAAGACAATTGGACATAGTTTAATGACCTAGGAAATAATAAACTGCAACAGTTGAGGTTTTGTTTTCCACAAGACAGAAATTATCTGCAGCTTTACTGAGCTAAAAACTGCAATTTCATCTTGGACTTACAGGGTTGTATAAAAACGCATCCAAGAGAGGGTCAATCAAATGCAAGCCCACCACTGCACTGAAAAAATATCTAATATTCTTTTTTGCCTATTTCCAAGTTTTATATACTTTTTCTTAAAACCTATTTAAGAATCTACCAAGCTTCTTTCTCAGATTTCTCTATTTTTAGAAATCTTTTTAGGAGAACCAAATCATCACAGTCACAGAGGAATTCTGGTTTGCCTGAATGTAGTGAATTCCAGATTGCTTTCTGGAGAAAACAACTAGGGAAGAGAGAGGGAGTGGGCTGGGAGGGGGAGAGAGAGAGAGAGATCAAGATCATATTCAAGATAGAAACTTTATTCTCTATTTTAGTTTATGTTAAAATGTTTTCTTCTGCTTGTGTAATATTTCAAATTTTATAGTTAGGCAGTGTTTCTTCAATAAATTTGTCTGACATATATCCAAACATCTGAGTTGTCATTTCTTCATCTAGGAAACAGAATTTCAGGGACTTCAAAATATTTTGTTGGCAATAGACATGGATACCATGTTTAGTGTTTCCTTAGTCTTTAATTTTTAATAATTAAATATTCTATATTGCCTCCTTGGAAGCCAGGATAGCTTGTTCCTTGGAGCTTTCTCTAACTCACCTTCTGATTCTTTTGGGCCCTTACATGAACCAAAGCAGCCCCAATGTTGGTCTCCAGACATTTGACAGACTAGTCAGTACTTCCATTTTGAATTTATGCTGCCTGTGATTTCTTGCTGCTTTCTACCACACATTCAGTACAAACCAGTTCATCTGATCTAGAGTTCTTCTTGGAAGGGAGTGCTAACTTACATTTTGTGTTTAAATACAAAAACATGCCCCCAGTAATGATATAGTACCTTCTGCAATCAGAATGGATCTTATTTTTATTTGTTTAGCCAGGCAGAAGCATTTTCTGGCTATAAAAGTAGACTCTAAGAAGGTGAACCTGAGGAAGAGAGGATAATGGGAAGATCTTAAAGGAAGTCTGAATTTACCTATGACTGCAGATTTGGCTATTAGCAATAGGTGATTATTATGCCAAAGATGAATCCTTTAAGATCCATCTTAAAACCTAACTTGTAAGGAACTCCCATCCCAACCCTATAACATTTCTGCACAAGATCTGGTCTTCAATTTCAAAGCATTATACCTCTCTCTCTTATTAGGCCTTAAAGTATATTGTTGGTCATCTTATTATCTTTATGTGTCTTCATCACTATTTTAAAATCCTAAAATACAGGGATGCAGGGTTTCCCTTAGGAACTGAACAGAGAATAATTGCCAAAGGTGAACCACCTGGAAGCTTGGAACTAAGGCATTTGCTGACACGATTTACTATAATCTAGTCCTAGGGAATATTATGAAGTAAGGAAAAAAGAAAATTTCTTGCATTTGTCAAATATATTGCCAAAGTATTTTCAGGTTGCCTTTTGGTCACTAAAGCTTCAACTGAGTTGTTGATTATGGCTAAATATTATCTTCTCAATTGCATTAAAACCCACTCACACTAATTATATTCCCCCAGCATAAGATTATACTTTTTATAACACAAAATGGGGACTGAATAAATGAGTCAAATAAATTCATATTACTGCTTGCTAAGGAATTACCCCTCCAAGGAAATACAGGGTTTAAAACATTAAAAATATCCTCTCAATGACCCATAGGAGGCCCAATAACCATATACTTGATAACTCATGGGAGATTATTCCTCTGCTTGTGGATGGCAGACTGAATGATCCCACCATGTTTGGACTGGGGAGTTGGGCGACTGGAAATCTTTATCTGAAGTCATTGATAATTACAATTTTCCTACTTGGTTACTTTTATTCATTTGAAATGCTGAGCAAAAATGTTCTGAGTTTTTAAATTTGTTTTATTGACAATATGCATATTTATCACTTTGTTTCCTCCTCTTGAATTTTAACATTCTTTTTATGTCCATATTAAGTTAGAATTTTTCTAGTATGAATTACATTACTGCACAATATCTGGTCTTTGTCCTATAGAATACCTTTTCTTTTCCCTGGTGAATTCCTATAAGTCATAACACTACTTAGTTAGTGGAATGCTTTTCTTTGGTTCCAGACTTATCTTATTAGTTCAGCAATCAGCTACTAATATTCTGGAGCTAAAGTTTCCACAGCCTCTATATCCAAGAATGTCTGACCAAATTCAGATTGGGGTCTCTCCTTCTGATAGCCTTTAGCCCTTAGTCTCCTCCCCAAATGTGAAGACGAACACGTTACTTGGAATTAGAACCCATGTGTATATTTGTGAACTGGCCTACTCACTAAAATTTATTCATAACCTCAAAATGAATATGACTGGCACTTTCCTAGTCATTTGCAGACATGCACAAAATAGCAAAAAAATTAAGTTGCCTGACACACATATTCCCAACTGAGGTTGAACAAGGCAACACTGCCTTTTGTTTCAGTCTTCATACAGAGATGACCAACTGTGGAGATGGTAGGGAGCTCTGCAGTGTAGTTCACACAATTCTACCTCTCGGCCAGTTGAATGGGGTCTGAATAACAACTCTGGTGTCTGTTGGGGGGGTGGCTTTAGGCAACTCAACATTTCTGAATCTTGTTTTCTCTTTTGTAGAATCAATAAAATAGAATCTGCCTGAATGAGTTGTTTTTAGGATTTAATATTATAATCTATGTTAGGTAGGTAGAGAGAGAGAGAGATAGAGAGATAGAGAGATAGATAGATAGATAGATAGATAGATAGATAGATAGATGATAGAGATTCACTTCGTGAACAATGGGTTAGCATTCACTAATTCACTGTTCACAGTAACTTTACAGAACATGATTACCACAAATAATGAGACTCAACTGTATAGAGGTTGAGTCCAATCAAAACTAGTTAAAGATAATTTTTAACAGGGAGTCCTTTGTCATCTCAGAGCAATAGAGACTAGAAAACTGAAGACAAAAACTTAAATCTATTATTGGTGTTAAGAAAATTTAGAAGGTGGCTGGATTAAAAAAATAATGTATAAAAAAATACTCTTCATGTATATCAATATTGTGATCTAAAGCCATTTTATTGATTCAACAATTGTTAGATTATTTCAGGAAAAAAGCAGTAGCCTCCCATCATTATTGTTATTTGGAAGTTAGACCTTCACTCCCCTCAAACCTGTCCAGAGAATTCTGACAGATTTGGATGGTAAGGAAACAATGAGTCCTTTTCAGATTCAGGTATTGTATTATTTACTTGGACAGTCAAAACAAGAATAACACAGATCACATCTCACTACATCTCTTCTTCCACAGGACAACACCAAAACAAAAGTGGACAGATGACAATGCGACATGAGGGTGGGACACCTTGTTGCTGAGGAACTGGTTGAACGCAGTGGCTAACATATTGTATAGTTTGCAGCTGTAACATAAGGATGAGAAAAAAGCCAAAATCCTCAGGTCTTGTCAGAGTATGGGAGAGGATGAGAAACCATCTAAAAGATTGTTTCTGTGAGATAGATAGGTAATAAAGGGCTTTGTAGCAACAACTCAAAAGACTCATATGCAGGGTGCCTGGGTGGCTCAGTTGGTTAAGCATCTGCCTTCAGCTTGGGTCATGATCCTGGTCCTGGGACTGAGTGCTGTATTGGGCTCCCTGCTCAACCAGGAGCCTGCTTCTCCCTCTCCCTCTGCCTGCCGCTCCCCCTGCTTGTGCTCTCCTCTCTCAAATAAATAGATAAAATCTTAAAAAAAAAAAAAAGACTTCATATACTCTCATATTCTGGGAGGACCAAATCTGCCAAGATTTGCTATGGTTAAGCCTTCCTCATGTGGTCTTTGTTGATTTGTGCAAAATCATCAGGGCACCAGCCTGGATCAATTTCTACCACCCCATGGTATATAGTAAGGAAATTATGTCTTAAGTTCTGACAAAGGTACAAGCAATTACTAGCAATCACTCAAAGAATTGTCAGTTACATGACAATTCTCAAAGCAAGATACATTCTGAACAATATCTAACTCAAAAGGCCCACTCTGGTGGAAGGGCCAGTCAGTTGGGTCATTCCTCGGAGAGCTCTCTTAAGGTATACAAAGTGAACAAGACTCTACATCTCATGTGCTGCTACAAAGCTGGGCTTCCTGTTCTTGGGATTCTCTTACCTCATTCATGCTAAGGCACTGGGGTTCCTTAAAGCTTTTCAGCCTTCTCACATACCTTAAATACCATTTATTTAAGTAGGTAATATATATTTCTGATATCTCTTTTGCTAATCAATAAAGTTTTTGGCCCTTTCCATAACAATATTTGAAGTGATCAAGTAATACCTTTAGTATATATTTATGATAAGTATACTATAAATGCTATAAACCTCTCATAGGGTAGAGACAAAAATTAATATACACCAAATGCACAAACACACACATACACACATACACCCCACAAGTGCAACACACTGTTTCTACTTGAATACACTAAAGGAAAATTATCAAATAACCATATGAGAGATAGAAACACCCAGACAATGTGTAATAGAAGAAGAGACCCCATTTACCAAAGCAATTAAAAAATTAAAATTAAAATGAACATACTTTCCAAGAATTTACTTGTTAAGAAGTGGACAAGTTCTAGATAAAGAAAAACTTTAAATGTTGCTGAAGGATTTATAAGGAGACTTAAAAGTATATCTTGTTCTTGATTAGGAATGTTAAATATCATGAAATCAACCTGTGATATGATTTCAATAAACATACCAATGGAATTTAGACAAGATGATTTTAATCATTATATTTAAAAAAAAAATTTAAATCCAGGAAAATTTTCAAAAAGAAGTATAATGGGGGATAGTCCTATTAGATATTTAACTATATCTTCTAAATGAAACAGTCATGTATTAGCACATTAATAGACAGATCAATGGAATAGAGCTGAAAGTTTAGAAATAGGAAAAAAATATATAGGAATTTTTGTATATGATAAACTTAATATTTGAAATCATAGGTGGAAAAATAGATGATTAATAAATTTAATTGGGACAACTGGTTAACTAAGTAGACATATCCTTTCTTACCAATTTATACAAGAATAAATTCCAGGTGCATTAAGAAATTAAATGTGAAAAATAAATTTAAAATAAAAGAAGAAACTATGGAAAAATTTTATGTTGGAATGGGAAAGTTCTTTTTAATTATGAAATAAAAGAATTTTATGGAATTTTATGGAATAAAAATCATGATTTTGACTATATAATTCTAAAACTATCCTATATAGCAAAACCACAAAAAAGTAAGAAACAAACATTTACAATCCCAGTTTCCAAAAGAAAATTGGTTTTCTTAATGGTTAAAAGTTTTCAATAAAGCAATAAGAACAAATAACAGCGACTCAAGTTAAAATGGGCAAAAAATTTAGACAGGTCCAAGAAATGCAAATACAAACAGGCCCCTAAACATGTGAAAATATGCTCAAACTTATTCATAATAAGATAAATATAACTTAAAATTATAAGATAATTTTTTAAATTAGCAAAGATTAAAACATTTATAAATACACTGTGTTGATGAGGATAGGGAAAATAGGCACTTTTGTACATTTTTCTGGGAATGTAAAATGGTGCTATATTTATGGAAATTATTTGGCAATATCTATGGAAATTTGATACAGAAGCAGCAATTCCACTTCCAGGAATTTGTTCCATAGGCATGCTTGTATAAGTATATGCATATATTCACTGCTTTGTAATAGCACAATATAAAAAACATACTAAATACTACCTCTGATTTACTCAGTTGTTGTATATCTACATAATAGAAGAATTTGCTTTAAAAAATGAAGGAGATCATCATATATGGATATAGAATCATCCTCAGAATATATGCTAAGTGACAAAAGCAAAGTACAGAAGAGCATTTTGTTTATTTGTTAAAAGGAAAAAAATAAAACACACATGAACACTTGTCTACATGCAGTGAAGGTCTTTGAACATGGACATAAGAATCTACTGCTTCCTGGAGAAGGAAACTCATTTGCTGGAAGATCCACTGGAGGGGAGATTTACTTTTTATTTTATACTTCCTTGTACCTTTTGCTATTATATATCTATTCAAAGAAAAACAAAACTTATTTTAAATATTTCAAAAGAATATGTGGAGATTCATCAGGCTATCTCTCATGGAAATAAGATGCCAAGGGGAAGATCGAGATTTGAAGTCTATAGAAACAGGGTATATAGCTTAGGTCACTACCAATCAGGAGTAGAGCCAGAAAACTGAACAAAAAGGAAGTTTGAGAGCTAAATCAAAAAATACCAACTGTCTGCTCCAGCATCAGCCAACCTTATTTTAGGCAACATATATGGCTGTCTCCATGGTGTGACTCAGCCTGCCTTGGCAATTTGAAAATCATTTAATAATCCCCTTAAACTTTAAAGCAATGAAATCAATAGCATTTACTGTATCTGATTAATCCGTTTCCACTCACCATCTATTGGCACAGATGTTTTCAAAGTAATTTTAGCATACCTTTTTTAAAAATAAAATACTGTGCAGCATCTTAATATCTATATAAATAAAATGAAGCTGTTCTGCTTAAATGAGGGAAGGGTGGTAGAGGCCCACCAGTCCATCTGCTCAAACTTCCTTATTCAAACACTACTCTCAGCAGCCCACCAACCTGAATTCTGAATACAGCTTGAAAATCTTTGTTTCAAGGAGAAAAAAAAAAAGTAAAGATAAAAATAGACATTTGGTGTTGGTAACAAGGATTCTCCTACAGCTAGCAAGATAGGCCATGGGTAGTTCATGTTTGTTTGTTTGTTTGTTTGTTTTGGCAGAACAATGGTCAATAGGGACAAGTTTCTAAAACTCTGGAGGTTTCTCATAGGACTGTTCCTGTCTTGGGGTTCCTAACTTTTATATCCACTTAATATGTGGCCATGACCTAGGCTAGAAAAAACAAACTGGACTATCCAGTACTAGCATCTACCCATTCTCCCCAACTAGAAATCTGGGTTTTATACTTAACACCTGTCTCTCTTTCCTTTCCTTAATCAATCCATCACCAAGACCTGCTAATTTTAGCTCCTAAAAGTATCTCTAGTCCAGGAGTTCACAACCTTGGCTGCAAAGCTTTTAAAAATATTGATGCTTCAGTTTAAATTTTGATTTAATTGGTTTGGGGCAGGGTGAAGGGGTAGCACTAGACGTCAGGATTTTTGCAAGATCCTTAGGTGTTCTAATGTGAAGCCAAAGTGGAACGAGGCACTGTCCCATCCGTCTCTTCACTTCCATTATCACCCTACTTCAGGCCACCGCAATTTCTCACATGGATCACTAAAACCATTAAGACCAGTTAGGCTCCTGGTTTCCAATATTATTCATTTCAAATTCATCCCTTCCACAGCTGCACAGTAGCTATAGATATCTGACCTTTCTCTACCTTAAAAAAAAATCTCTCCCTGACTACCCATCAATAAAGAATAAAGTCTAAGCTTTCAACAACTTGTACAGCAACTTCCATTATGTGCCTCCTATCTGATGACGCGTGGCTTCCTTTCTTGTCATTTGGTCTTCAGTATAATCAAGAATTACTGAAATTTTTATCTTATGATGTGCACATTGTTGTGCTTTCCCTTCTGCCCAGAATAATTTTCTCTATATCCTCATCTCACTAACTAGTAATCTAATTAGACTTATCTACTAGTTTATAGTCACATAATTCCCTTCTCCCGGAAACCTTCTTTGACTCCCTGAGGCAAGGTGATGCTGCTCTTCCCATTATACCCAAAGTTATCATCCTCATTTTCTTTAGTATGTCTTTTTATGTTCTTTATGTTTCTCCTTCAATAGGTTCTAAGTTCCTTGTCTCCACTCAGAGTTTGGTTCAACCCTTGATATCATTGAGGCTGATGGGAAATGCAATAATTAATAGAACTAATATTTACAGTGCTCACAACACTGAGGTACATATACATAAAAAAGTAATAGAATTGGACAAACACAATAGTAGCCATTGGAATACAGTAAAACAGGAATGTAGAGGAAGCAATTTATGGCATGGAGCGTAGAAGGGGTGGGAGTGGGGGTATGGGAATGTTCACATTAAGAGGTGACTAGGAGATGAGCATCTATCTAAAATGAAAACCCATTGCAGCAATTGCAGTTAAAATATATTTATTTCACCACACCCATAAGAGTCTTAATGACAGCTCCTTTTATTTATTTATTTTTAAGATTTTATTTATTTATTTATTTGAGACAGAGAGAATGAGAGACAGAGAGCATGAGAGGGAGGCGGGTCAAAGGGAGAAGCAGACTCCCTGCCAAGCAGGGAGCCCAATGCGGGACTCGATCCCGGGACTCCAGGATCATGACCTGAGCCGAAAGCAGTCGCTTAACCAACTGAGCCACCCAGGCGCCCAATGACAGCTCCTTTTAATCTGCATTAGGATGTTTTTGTTTTTTAGAATATCAGTTATAGCCACTATGTTTTCATTTTATAGGCAGACTCTGTTAGAAAATTTTCAATTGACAATACACAGGAGTGATACCTGGTTACAATGCCTTGCACATGGTAAATTCCCCATAATGTAAGTACTTTCTCTGGTCCTTGCTGATGTAATAGTCATAGCACTATAAATAATATTGTTTGACCGTGTGGACCTCAGTGTGAGGAGGAAGGGGGAAATGAGCTCTTTTGCAGTTTTTCCCTGGCACCAGGTTGCACTTATTATTAAACTTTCCTCTCCAACCTTCCAGCAGCCTAGTCACCAACCTGAATAAAACTCTAAATAAAATAAACAAGTCAAAGAACTTGAGAAATCTAGACAATTAATGGGTGACAGTGGTCTGTGCCTGTCATATTTCTGTTTCTCCTTTAAACATTTCCTTTAGCTTGAATATTCACTACATAAGCACTTGCATTAGCTGGATTTTATCTATAGTTCTAGCATACTGAAAATGTAATGTCTAGTAGCAAATACATTATCACAAAATTATGATGCAACCAAACAATTTGGTTGTCTTGTGGAGTTCATTTTAAAATGACTCTACATAAACTGTGTGAGAAATGAAGATGGAGAGTATATGGTATTGCATTTTCAGAGAACATTTGCTTAAAATAATTTCCCTGGAAATGATTTAAGATTGTAGAGTTAACATTAACTCTTTCAGGTCAGCAGGGCAACATTTAGTGCACTAAACAGTTACTTCCTCGCTAATTTTCTCCCTTAAGTGTTTCTTCACTGACCTAAATGTACTCACCACTGTTATAAAGCTTTTACTAACATATACGTGGAAATTCTAGAATTTTTTTTCAGCATGAAAATGCCCCACTTTTTAGATACTGTTTCTTTTCTTTCACATTCATCGTTTCTTTGGCTTCACATTAGAAGCTTCCTTTCCTTCCTCTACACCTTTACCCATTGATGTAATAGAGTGCCAAAGAAGAAAACTCAAGCCCCTTATTTTGGCTCAATAGAGTCTGTGAACAATGAGATTGCCTTGTGATCAAATTCAGCCACATAATGTTAATAATCAAAGACAGGCATTTCTCTTTCCCATGATGAAGAGCAATGTCGGGAGAGATATATATGTTTGGTTCTTGTTTATGAATGACCAGGGTTAGCACTGAGTAAGATTAGAACTAATGAAGGAAATTACCTAGAACAGGAGTTTCTAGAGAGATAACACTTGTATTTGCTTATCTCTGTTTGAAGTCATGGAAGTTGGCATGTCTAACCGGATGGATGCCTGTGTGCTGGCAAATCTTCCAAAGCATGGAACAATAAGAGTTTCTTTTTTTCCTATCTGCCTAGTCATCTACTGTGCTTTAGCAATAAGGCTGAATACAGGATAACTTTCTCAAATTACTTCGATTAGAGCAATGGTTTCCAACCTCTGTCCCTCTTTGTCATACCATGACTGATGACACTCAAGTGATTTGGGCCACTCTGTTATATTTCCAACTCTGTTATATTTCCAATTTCCAATTATCTGTAATTCCAAGTTAAATTCTCCCTCTCCCATTAAAAAAGACAGGGATTGAAGTAGATGTACTTTAATGGAATCTATTCATTTCCATAAAATAAAAATCGCAAAAGAAATCCAAAGTAGGGGAAAAACATGGAAGAGAGGGATATGGATATCATTTGTCCAATGAATGTTAAATAAGAAGTTTTAAATATATATTAAATTATAAATATACCACATTAACAAAATGAAAGATAAGATTCATATGATCATCTCAATGAATGTAGAAAAAGCATGACAAAATATAACACCCATTTATCATAAAAACTCTCAATAAACTGGGTGTAGAGGGATTGTACCTCAACATGATAAAGGCCACAAATGACAAACCTCCAGCTAATATTATACTCAATGTTGAAAAAAGGAAAGCTTTCATCTTAGATCAAATATAAGATAAGGAGACCCACTCTCCCCACTTTCATTCAACATAATACTGTAAGTCCTAGCCACAGAATTCAGACAAGAAACAGAAATAAAGGGCATCTAAATTGGTAAGGAAGAAGTAAAACTGTCATTATTTGCAGATGACATTATACTATACATAGAAAACCCTAAAGACTCTACCAAAAAACTATTAGAACTAATAAATGAATTCAGGAAAGTCACAGGATACAAATTCACAACAGAAATCCACTGCATTTCTGTACACTAATACCAAGCTGTCAGAAGGAGAAATTAAGAAAACAATCCCATTTACTATTGCATCAAACAGAACAAGATACCTAAGAATAAATTTAACCAAGAAGGTGAAAGACCTGTACACTGAAAACTTTAAGAAGATGATGAAAGAAACTGAGGGTGACACAAATAGAAAAATATTCCAAGCTCATGGATTGGAAAAATTAATATTGTTAAAATGTCCCTACTACTCAAAGCAATCTACAGATTCAACTTAATCCCTGTTAAAAATTTCAGTGGCATTTTTCACAGAAGGAGAACAAATAATTCTAAAATTTGTATGGAACTACAAAAGACCCTGAAAAGCCAGAGCAATCTTGAGAAACAACAAAGCCAGAAGTATCACAATCCCTGATTTCAAACTACACTACAAAGCTATAGTAATCAAAACTGTATGGTACTGGCACAAAACAGACACATAAATCAATGGAACCAAATAGAGAGCCCAGAAATATGGTCAATTAGTTTACAACAAGGGAGGCAATAATATACAATGGGGAAAGGACATTCTCTTCACAATAAATGGTGTTAGAAAAACTTGACAGCCATATGCAAAAAAAATGAAACTGGACCACTGTCTTATGCCACACACAAAAATTAAGTCAAAATGGATTAAAAACTTGAATATAAAACGAGAAACCATAAAACTCTTAGAAGAAAACATAGGCAGTAAGTTCCTTAACATTGCTTTTGGCAACATTTTTTTGGATCTGACTCCAAAGACAAAACAATAAGAAAATATAAACAAATGTGATTACATCATTAAAAAGGTTCTACACAGCAAAGGAAATGGTCAACAAAACAAAAAGGCAACCTACTGAATGGGAAAAGATACCTGCAGGTTGTATATCCAATAGGGGTTAGTGTTCAAAATCTACTAAAAAAACCATGCAACCTGGGACACCTGGGTGGCTCAGTCAGTTAAGCATCTGACTTCAGCTCAGGTCATGATCCCAGTGTCCTGGGATCAAGTCCCGCATCAGGCTCCTTGCTCAACGGGGAACCTGCTTCTCCCTCTGCCTGCCGCTCCCTCTGCTTGTGCTCTCTCTCTCTCGCTCTGACAAATAAATAAAATCTTAAAAAAAAAACAACATGCAACTTAATAACATGAAAACAAACCACTCAGTTAAAAAATGGACAGATGATCTGAACAGATTTTTTTTTAAAGAAGACACACAGATGGCCAAAAGGCAAATAAAAAAAGTGCCCAACATCACTAGTCAACAGGAAAATGAAAATCAAAACCACAATGAGATATCATTTCACACCTGTCAAAATTGGCTATTATCAAAAAGACAAAATAACAAGTGTTGGTGAGAATGTAGAGAAAAGGGAACACTTGTGCACTGTTGGTAGGAATATAAATTGGTACAGTCACTATGGAAAACAGTATGGAAGTTTGTCAAAAAATCAAAAATAGAACTACCCATATGATCCAGCAATTCCACTTCTGGGTATCTGAAGAAAATGAAAACACTAATTCAAAAAGATATATGCACCCTCATGTTCATTGCAGCATTATAGCCTAGATATGGAAACAACCTAAGAACCATTGATAAATGAATAAAGAAAATGTGATTTATATACATAATATATAATATTTATATATATGGCATATGGTATATATACTATATACATATTATATTTATATATATGCTATATGTGAATACACACACACAATGGAATACTACTCAACCATTAAAAATGAAATCTTGCCATTTGCAACAACATGGATAGACCTTGAAAGTATTATTTTAAGTAAAATAAGTCCAACAGAAAAACACAAATACCACATGATCTCTTATTAATCTAAAAAACAAAAGAAAACAAAACTCATAGATACAGAGAACAGATTGGTGGTTGTTAGATGGGAGAGACATGGGGGGGTGTTGGCAAAATGGGAGAAGGGAGTCAAGAGGTACAAACTTCCAGTTAAAAAATAAATAAGTCATGGGGCGCCTGGGTGGCTCAGTTGGTTAAGCATCCAATTCTTGATTTTGGCTCAGGTCATGATCTCAGGGTCCTGGGATTGAGCCCCATGTCAGGTTCTGCTCTCAGCAGGGAGTCTGCCTGAGGAGTCTCTCCCTCTCCTTCTGACCCTCCCCCCACTCATGTGCACATGCATGCTTTCTCTCTAAAATAAATAAATAAATATTTAAAATAAAAAAATTAATAAGTCATGAAGATTTAATATACAGTATTGGTGACTATAGTCAATAATATTGTATTGCAAATTACATAACTTTGTATGGGAAAACTAGACATATTGTGGTGATCATTTTGCAGTGTATCCAAATATCGAATCATTATATTGTACATCTGAAACTAAGAAAATACCCCGCACCAATTATACCTCAACTAAAAAGAGCAGAAAAAAAAAAAAACAGAAAAATCTTTTCAAGATCCATCAGTAGACTTGACACAGATGAAGAAGGAATCAATGAACTTGAAAATATGTTAATAGAAATTATATAAAACTAAAACTTGAAGAGAACAAAACATTAGAGCATTCCTGAGCCATGAAATAATATAAAATCACTTAAGATATATGTAATTTGACTTCCTCAAGAGAAAGAGAAAAAAAGGGGGGTGCAGAATAAATATGTGAAGAAATAATGGCAATGAATTTTCCAAAACTAAAGAGACATACTAAATCACAGATCTGAGATCTGAGAACAAACTGAATAAAACCCAGAAAAACTCACATCAGTCACATAATATTCAAATCGATGAAAATTCAAGTCAGAGAAAATAAGAATGAGTAATAATTCATAATACATTCTGTAATTTAGATGAGTTTCAAATGCATTATTCCAAGTGAAAGAAGCCAGACTCAAATGGCTACATACTGTATAATTCTATTTATATGGCATTTTCAAATCTATGCAACTTCTGTAAGTACCGAAAACATAACAGTGGTTTCCAGGTGTAATGGTGTTGACTGGAGAAGGGCACTAGGAAATTTGTATGGGTGATGGAACTGGTATATGCATTAATTATGGCGGTGATTGCATGACTGTATGCACTTGTCAAACTTGTAGAATTGTGCACTAAAAAGGGTGAATATTACTGTATGTAAATTATACCTTAAAAAACTATGGATGCATATGGAAAAACTGAAGAAAAAGATGGCTTCATGGAAGTGGTAGAATTTGAATTCAATCTTTACAAAATCATGTGATTAATATGAGAGTTTGGTATTATTTAATGGAGAATATGGATAGGTGATGTAGAGAGTGCTTAGGGATAATCTTACTATAATTAAACTCCTTCATTTGCACTTAACCATAATATGGACAACCTAGCCACAATCAAGGAACTATTACTAGGGATTACGCAACCCAAATAATTTATTTTACAAGTGAGGAAAGTGAATCCTGGAGAGGTGAAATAATTACCCTAGTGTACAATATAAGTGGGGAGCTGAAGCTGAGATTCTGCCTTGAAATTCCTGTCTCTGTCACTAAGTGGCTAAATTTAAAATCAAAGGCCTTGAAAGCATGATGGTATCAAAACACCCTAGCATTTCTTTGTGGTCTTGTATTTGCCACCTACCACTTTGGGAATGCTGCATCTTAATTCTAATGCTGATGTATCTAAGAAACTCTCTTAGGAAGCAGCAATGCTCTAGTTATGCTTCTTACACTCTTTAATATAATTAGCATTATAAATGCAGATTTTAATAGATTTCTTAGCTCAAATCACTATAGCTTACACACTGTCAGTAGAAAGTACAGATTTTTCCTTATAAAGTATGGAATACTCTAGCACACTGAACCCCAAGTTACTTTCATCAGGCATAGAAAAGATAGTTGGCCGTTTACATATGGGGATTTGAAAGAAGGGAGATAGCCTATTGCCATAACTGTGTCTTCTAAATAGCACTACAGCCTCTGTACTCCTAAGAATGAGAACTGTGAATAAGGTTTCATTTCAATGTTGCTAGTTGCTTTCTTACAGGAGGATAATGCTGTATAATTTCTATTGTCTTATCTACTTTTGTTTTTGGTCCAGAGTCTGTGTGTTCTATGCATCTAAGCTGTTCTATGGATATCTGGTTTTCAATCCTGTCTTAACTGCCAGCTTCTTGGCTGTCTGTGAGCCTGGCTCACTCCCTTCAATTTGAAAGACAGGGTGACTTCAAAGCCTGATAAAACTTGCTTGGTTCAAATTGTGGCACAGTTGTTATAAACTTGGATTAGGTTTATTTCAATAACTTATATAATAGTTATTGAACTTATATATATATGTATGTTATTGAAATAGTATAAAATAGGATAGTAATATTTCATAAAGCTTCCTTGAAGGTTTACTTAAATAAGGATGCCATCTGCTGACACAGAGTAGGCCCTCTAGATGTTATTTCTCTCTGGCTCCTTGTCTTGGATCTCTTTATATATTCATAGACCATCTTTTCTGTTTCTGGTGCTGTGCTTCCCCTAATCATCTTCTATTTGCTTTTCCAGACCAATTTCTACACTTACCCAACCTGCTTCTCTGACCAGCCCTGGGGTGTTCATTAATGAGTCACTTTACCCTTTTACTATATGCTGAGTTTGTCCAATGGGAGTCTCTGGTAGGAGACTGGAGATTGGGACGAATATGAGGTCAGGGTATTTTCCTCAGCTCCTTCCTTGACAGCTTACAATGAGTTGACTGTTTCTATCAAAAGCCGTAGCTGGAATACTGCATTATGTCCTCTCAATGTTGTCATTTTAAATCTTGCCCATACTTTTTAAAACAGTACCTTTGACTTTATTTTTTTAGAGATTTATTTATATATTTGAGAGAGACAGAGAGCACACATGTGCACATGGAGACAGGCAAGTTGGGGGAGGGGCAGATGGAGAGAACCTTTAAGCAGACTCCCTGCTGAGCCCTCTGTGGGGTTCAATCTCATTATGGCCTGAGCCAAAACTAAGAGGCTTAACTGACTGAACCACCCAGGTTCCCCTAAACAGTACCTTTTAAAACTCTCCTCTAAGTAACTAACTTTGATCCAGATCTTGCCTGCTACATAGGCATCATGGCTCCTGAATAACTCAAATATGGTATTCTTTAAATGCTCAAATCATCTTTCATTCCCACTCTAAGAGTCAGGTTCAGGGATATTCCACAAAGCTACAAAGGGAAATAACAAAAAACTAGAGAGGAAGTAGAGCTCTACTGACCAACTTTGTCACTGTTCCATTAGGGATTAGCCCTAATGAGGGAAGTGACAGGAAAATAGACCAGAATAACTAGAGACACATGCTTGATTCATAAAAAAAATAAATAAATTTAAGCCATCTTTTTCAAGTGAAACAGTATTTAAAAACAAAAAGAAAGACTACCCCACCTTAGAAAATTTGAAAGGCACAAAAACAGAGAGATATTACTAATTGTAATGTAAGCTGAAATGATAGGAAATTAGAACAGTTATTTCTGAGGTGATTCTCAGAATAGATTTATTAATGAAGATCTTCCAAATGCTAGGAGAGAGGGTGATGATTGTATATTTCAAGGGAAAAAATTATCCTTAAATATACCTAAGAATATTTCTTAAAATGATGTCTCTAAAAGCATGTGATGTAGCTTTCCAGAAGACAATTCAACAGACCAGGAAAACATACTATATAAATACTTTTTAATGGTAAGTCTTTGGTGATCACTGAGGAACTATTTCATTATCACCAGTGGAGAGTAAACAGTAGCTAAAAAATTTCTAGCCAGGAATATTTGAAGAGATAATGCCAAATTAAATGCCAAGAAGATTAAAACAACTTTAAAGGCCCTTTAAATATTGTCAATCTGTTTCTATAAAATTATTCCATGTCATTTTATCTTTACTGAGAGTCTCACTTTGTAGGTAAGATAGTGCCCCAAATTATCTCAGATTAATGTGGGGAGAAACCTATAGGTGGATAATTTATATCCACCCAATACTAAAGCTGGAAATAAGATAGATATAGCTATACAGGAAAGCATCACAATTTGCTACTTTACTTCTCCTTGGCTAGTCCAAAAATGGGTTTAGAGAAAAACATTTAGAAAAAAAAAAAAAAACCCGGAATGTTTTTGTCTGTCTTCAAGTAGTATGGTTTTATTAGTTAAAAGCCAATATATGGTAATAAAAGACTAAAAAACAATCCATTGGCTTAAGAAATAGAGTTAATTTCTTATTCATTTAACAGCATAGGGTATGTGTTGCAAATTAGTAGATATCTCTACTCAGTCAATGGAGGGCCCTGATGGAAGCTCTGGCATCTTTAATACTTAGCTTGTTCAACAGGTGGTTGTCCCAGAAGAGAGACATATCACTTCAATTTTCATTACTTGGGCTAGAACTTACCAATAAAGCCAGTGCAAACTTCAAGGGGGCAAAGAAACGAAGTTCAGCCATATAGCTAAGAAAAAATTTAGGATTAATTTTTGTGGATAGCTATCTTTTTAGTTATAATCACTGCAAAAATTTTAAGAGGTCATTGGTCAACAGTCCATTGCAATCCCTTTTGTCCAGAAAGTTAAACCGTTGTGGAATTGGTATGGGGTTATTGAGACTAGTGTTAACCAGCAAAATGCAACGTCCAGAAAAGATCTTCCTAAATCCTGATAACAAACTTTAAAGATTCAGTATACACAAAATAATGTATAAAATGGACATTTATCAATATTTTAGTTGACCAGATTTTTAAAAATTTCTTACTGTGATATACTACATGCATTGTTTATTTCTTCTAAGCATTAGTATTCTAATCACAAGAATACTTAAAATATGTCACTAATATTTACTACTCAGTTCTGTTTTAAGAAATAACTGAATTCTGTATGTATAGAGCTTGTATAGACACATAAAGTCAAGAAAGTAATGGTTCTATTTCTCACTCTTTTAGACTAAAACGTTTTGAGTTTTCCTTGCCTCTGTGTTTTGTCTTTGCTGTTTTCTTCTCCTAGAGTGATCCCATTTTGCATTTCAATGTTTACCACAAATCTATTCTACCTATCTTTCTCAGAAACCATCTCAGGCACCTTACCCTTGAAGCCTTCCCAGATTCTCTCATCTGAATTCGTCATCCACTGTTTACCATTAAACTTTTATTTGTAACACTGGGGATACTCTCATTTTTTAGCTTGAATTAGAGTTGTTTTTAGACTGCTTTTTATTTTCTAAAGTACAAAATAAGTTTTTAGACTGCTTTTTATTTTCTAAAGTACAAAATAAGTTTTAGAGTCTCACCAAGGTATTTCCTTGAGGTTGAGGAACTTGAGTTGACTTGACTTTTGAAGGATAAGAATTATTTAGGTGGAGGATATGGGTATAAAAAGAATTGAAAGAACCAAGAGGTAATATTAAAAATAATCTGGTTTGGGGGCACCTGAGTGGTTCAGTCAGTTAAGCAACTGACTCTTGTCTCAGATCAGGTCTTGATCTCAGGGTTGTGAATTGAACAAAATCTGGCTTTTTAAAATGGAAAATGAAGGAATAATGCTGAAAACCCATTACCAATAAGCATTCATCACTACCAATCATTGAATAAACACCATCTGCTATGAACAAGGCACTTATTAGGAAGTTAGTACATAAAGTGAAAGGTGTATGGTCTGTTTTAAAGAGGCTTATGTGATATGACTTTTTTTCTTATAGTCAAAGAGGTTTTTTACTAAACCATTCACATTTTCTCACCTCTCCCTGGAGATTAAGTCAGCACGTTTGTACATCACCTGATTAATGTGGTGAATCTCATCTATGGCCATGAGTTTTGTGTTATCACTGAACTCAGAAACAAATCCTAATCTCTTCGTCCTATTTCTAACATTCTCTCTCCATTAAAAAGAGAACCTTAATTCTTGGCTCTGTGCCCAGGTACATATACCCCTGGGGGTATATAAGGAAGTACCAGAGTGAAATGTTAATCCAAAGGACAAGCATACTTTTCTAAATGTTAAGTATTTTAAATATTAATTTTTCATTAAAGTCCAGATATAATATAGAGTAGAAAGTTACAATAATATATATTTTGAAACAAAATATCAGAGTTCACAGAAATTGTATATTTGTACTGGCTGTTTCATCTTTCTTCCTAAGAGTCTTAGGTGACAAATCAACTCTCTGCTCCGCTTATGAATTCTTTGTTAGAAGAACCTGAGAATCCCTATTTTAGTCAACTATCTGATTATTAGGACTATGAGTATTCAGCTTAGATTTGTCCCTCCATTCAGCTGAAGGCCATGTTAATATGAGGCTCTTTGAGTAGAACAGTGTGGAGCAATGAGAACATACAGGTTAATTAGTAGTGGATTTGGGATCATGGGTTAAGGGTTTTGGACTCTATATAGAGATATAAAAAACTACTGCACACATAATCCTGGTCAAGTTGGGTCAAGCATGCTCACAATTCCATTTATGACCAGTATCCAAAGACATTCTTTTTGGGTGACTGTAATTGTCTTTTCTCAAACTCTGAAGGTATCTTCAGTGGCTCAATCCTTCAGAAAGTCAATATTGGAAACCCAGGCTTAGTTTTCATATAATACAAGTTATACCATTCTATCTATTCCAAAACCACCTTTACAAGGATTTAATATTATTTTTTGATGATGTTCCTTTATGTTAATATTGTCTAGAAACAACTTCCCATCACTTGGGATGTTGAGATGAATGGAAAAAGTGTATGCTCTCATTCTTTGCCCACTTTCTTCCATTATTCAGATGAGCTCTACTTTCAAAGTTCTGAATTAAAGAGTGTTTATTTTCTAAGTGCAACCTGTTTAATTCTGACTGTGCTTCTCTGGACATTGGTGGGCCTTCAAATATGAGAATTTGGTGGGCTCTTCTAGAAACCCTTGCCATAGACAGTGATCAGGAAATCAGCACAAAGTATAGAATTTGATATTGTCCATACCTTAAAGATAAGCTTTGTGCCTAACAGAACATAGCTAATAACTGGCCTGGTAATCATAGTCATACTCCAACTGTATTTTGGGGACACTATAGAATAGTGATTAAACATGTGATCTTTAGTATTAAACAGGCCCAGGCTTAACGTTATGCTATGCCACTTAATAAAAGTTTAATTTTGGGAAAATTACTTGGGAAAATCAGTGCTGATCTTATAAGGTGGTTGTCTTCAAATGAGACTGTATTTTATGACACCTGACTAGTCTGATTACTAGTATTATGTTAGTGCTTTGTTTTCACATATACTTTGTTTTCTTCACTTTTTACCAATTTCTTCTTTGCAGGCCTAAATTTTGAAGTGCTTATTCTGAAAATTTTTACTTTCAGGTTCTAAAACTCTTATTGTCCTGCTTAGCTGGGAGTCCTTGACACCTACTTTGGCCAGCCTAATTGGATACTAGTTTTTTAGGCCTTCAAGTTTGGTTAGATACTTCAGATTCTGACATCAGCTTCATCCCATAATTTATACCCACACACTTTTTTCTTCATATTGTCCTTCGTTTTTTGTTCTCTCACCTGCATACCAGCCCAGCCATTTTATTCATCATGTGGGATGCCCCCTGGTCTTTCCATAGTTATGCTGTTGTGTAGCTATATACCACTTAGGGACTGCTCCTGGACTGTGAGATAATTCTGTAGCAATCCAGGGTCTCCTGGCTTCTTTAAGACTTCTCTTTCTTCAGAATAGGACAGCATACCTCAACAGGAGAAAAAAAATAACATCTGACTTAAGTTCATTAGCTCTTTGACCTTCACTGATAGTCTTCAAGACTAAGATTTTCATCTTTCTTGGCACATGCCCAGCTGGTTTTATTCTGCATCTAGATTAAAATCCATAGACCTTTCTTCTCCTCAATGTTGACTGGTTCAATATGGATGTGATGGATGAAACCCAAGGCAAGAAATCACATTGCTTAATGCCTTATTTGCTAGCTACTTCCTAAGAAGTCTCTATTCCATGATTTCTTCCAAAGTTTGGGAAAATTCATGGTAGATGTTATATATTTTTTAAAGATTTTATTTCTTTATTTGAGAGAGAGAGAGAGAGAGAACATGAGAGAGAGAGAACATGAGCTGGGGGTAGAGACAGAGGGAGAAGGAGAAGCAGACTCCCTGTTGAGCAAGGAGCCTAACACGGGGCTCGATACCAGGAGCCTTGATCATGACTTGAGCTGAAGGCAGACGCTTAATGTATTAAGCCACCAAGGTGCCCCTAGGGCAGATCTTATATGGATGAGAACCACACAGAAAGTGAGGTGATAGTTTCTACTATAATGAGAAAACAATTATTTTGTGACCTATCCCTTGATCATTGTCCAGAATATTTATTAAATACTTACTGCTTTGACAGCCTGTTCCAGTACCTAAGGCATTGTCAAAGAATGTCAAAGATTAGATAAATGAAGACTGTTTAAGACGGAATGGCACTCAAGGCCAATGTTAGCTATAGGTCGAAGAATTTCTCTCCATTGTGATATGATTTCAGAAGGCTAGAAGGCCCTTTCCCCATACTCCTATCTAAAATATATACCCTACTCCACTTGATCATATACCTATTATTTATATATCAAATTAATTTCTTGGAATATATTTCTTCCAATAAAGGCTTTCACCCTTTCAGATTTCATATAATACTGAAAGGAGCAGCATAATGTTTATACCATTAGCATGTCTTTCTGATCTGTGAATGAATTGCTCCTGTGCTCTCCTATCTGATGTCCAGTTGAAAGCAGGTAAAGATAGGCAGGGAGAAAAGAGCAAGAGAATGTTGGACATCTTATGCGAGCAGAAAGCTGACTGGGGCAGGAAGGAATGGGACTGCACTAAAGATAAACTGGGCCTATTTCATCACTTGGATGGTCAAATTGTCTTCATAGTCCAAGGGAAAATGGCACTATTTACCCATGTGCCAAGTTGGAGACTGCCTTATAGTAAGTTAGAGAAATTCTAATGCTAGTAGGAGAGAGTTTATGGCAGTACTACTGATTGGCACCATCTCAATAAAGATGCCAAAATATTCACCAAAGTATTCTTACTCTCCTCTCTTTTGTTGACTCAATGCTTCCCTGTGGATGCCCCTCTGGTAGAGCTATACCGGTTCCTGACTTTTTCCACATAAGAATCAAAACTGATCATTTTGAGTTCTAATGTCAGGTTAGTTCTGCCAAATGATTAGAACATTAGTCAGAATCCATTCAGGAGACAGAAACCACAAATATTATTTTAAGTGAGAGGATTTAATGTCAAGAATTATTAACCAGGTAGATAGTTGTTAACCAGGTAACTGAAAAGGCAACAAGAAGACACTTAAAGTATTAAGGAGATAGCAGCTATAGGAAACAGCTTCTATCACTAAGGGTGAGATAAAAAGGGGAAATGCTAGAATTATTTAAACTCAGAAACTTAAAATAGCTGAAACTCAGACCACTGAGGAGGGGGTGTTATTCAGCTGGGGCTGGCATCTCACATCTTGGAAAAGGGACCTCATAGGCTGAGATCCAGATTTCTGGTCTGTTGGTACTAGTAGTGTCTCAGAGGTGAGCACAATGGCTGGTTCTAAAAGTGCTGCAAAAAATGCAAACTGACCTTTCAACAAATAAAAGCCCAGGACCTGATGGCTTTGCTGGTGAATTCTACCAAACATTTAAAGAAGAATCAATACCAATCTTTCTCAAATTCTTAGAAAAAAATAAGAGAAAGGAACACTCTCAAAGTAATTATATGGGACCAACATTATCATCATACCAAAGCCAAACCAAGTATACTACAAGAAAAGAAAATTACAGGCCAATATTCCTAATGAACATAGATGCAAAAATCCTCAACAAAATACTAGCAAACAAAATTAACAGTTCATTAAAAGGATCATATACCATAATCAAGTGGGTTTTATCCCTCAGTGCAAGGATGGTTCAAAATATGCAAATCAATAGATATAATTCACCACAGTGGCAGAATGAATGGTAAAAAAATCATATGATCTAAATATGTCAGATGAAAAAACTGAACACTCTTTTATGATAAAAACTTTCAAAAATTAGTTATAAAAGAATATATCTCAACATAATAAAGGCCATATATGATAAACCCAGAGCTAACATTATACTTGACAATGAAAAGCTGAAAGCTTTTTTTCAAAGATCAGGTACAAAACAAGGATGCCCACTCTTGCTACTTCTATTCATTATAGTACTAAAAGCCCTAACAAGAGCAATTAGGCAAGAAAAAGCAATAAAAGACATCCAAATCAGAAAAGAAGAAGTACAAAAAAAAAGAAGGAAGGAAGGAAGGAAGGAAGGAAAGAAAGAAGAAAGAAAGAAAGAAAGAAAGAAAGAAAGAAAGAAAGAAAGAAAGAAAGAAAGAA